>NC_137791.1:116523225-116801850 GCF_963383645.1 Muscardinus avellanarius | reverse complement strand
AACCATGGGCGTCCCGTGCCTTTGCAATGAAAATTCAAACTTCTATTGTCATAGAAACCTCCAAAGGATATTTTAATTTAAAGTGATGCCAAGGTGGTGGAGCCTGCAGGTAACTGGCAGAAGCAAACACAATTTTTTCTCTGAAAAAGGTTCATTTTCAATAAAGTTCCAAAGTTAATGATCAACTTTCAGAAACAGAAAATGTGTCCTGGGATAGAACAACAGTGAAACAAGACTGAACAAAAATAAACCCAGATGGAATTCAGTAATTGGAGTTATCAGACTCAGGCTTTAAGATTATTATATTTCTATATCATAGACTTAAATAAAAACTGGAGTTTGCAACTCCAGAGTGAAAAACTTAAAATGTATCTAGTACCTATATATTAATGTCTAATATCATTCGCCAGTAAAATCAACCAGAATCTTTGGGAAAATGACTGATTCTAGGAAAATAATACAGTATATATAAAATATTCCTGGAATATCTATGCTTCTAGACAGAAAGTGCTGAATAACAAACTATACAAAACCTAGACTGATGGAAAACAATATGGGCAGAGGAAAAATATGTAATTTTTGTGTGTGTGTGTACTGGGGCCCCATACCTTTAGACATTTCATTTTTTAAATTTTGAAATAAAGTCTCTCTAAATAGCTGAGGGTCTTAATAAATTTCTGAGACTGTCCTTAAACTTGTGATTCTCCTGTCTGAGTCTCCCAAGTGTTCGGATTACAGATGTGTGCCACCACACCTAGGTGTTAGGTTGAAAATACAGTTAGGGAGCTTAGGAGGGAGGTAAAAACACCAACCGGGTTATCAGAGACCACTGATTCGGACCCTGCACCCTCTGGAGAGTCAGCCAGCCATGGAGGAAGGGACCTAAGGGCCATGTGTCTGGAGAGTTGCACATAGTTCTGATCGGCCACCTGAGTCACGTGGGGGATTGGAGGCACCACTCTTTTATAGGCATGACGATTCTCACGCAACATCCTGAGTCTCGCGATGTTTGGTGTTTTGAGGCACCTGGAGTCTTGTGACCGCTTCTGGCTTCCGGGTTCCGGTGCGAGATCATGTGGGGAAAGGACCCAACTTATCACTAGGTAGGAGTCAATTTCTTTTTGCGGGTCTGGGGATGGAAGCCAGGGACATTTGACCTCCGAACTACACCCCCTGCCATATATTTTATTCTTTATCTTGAAACAGGGTCTCGCTGAGTTGCAAAGAGCCTCACTAAGTAGCTGAGGCTGTATAAGAACTGCGATCCTCCAGTCTCAGCCTCCCAAATTCTGGGATTAACAAGTGTGTGCCACCACGCCTGGCTAGTAGTCAATTTTAATTGGGGAAAACTGGCAAACACTATCTTAGCCAGGCACTATTCCAGGAAATTTGTTCAAAATATTTATGTTAAATTCTTCAGCCCTGATTGTGGATTTCTCTCTTTCTAATTCTCTCTCTTTCCATATGTTTTTGCTATGCTAGCAATTGAATAAAACTAAAGTAATCCTATATGTTCAGAATCTGCTCACATGTTTCTCTTTAACCCTGAAAAGTAAAAAAATTTTAGGTCTTTCTTGTTTGATGTTTGATTGTCTACACCAAATATATTTATGGTTAGTACTTTCATAATTTATCATTTTTAATTCTCTTCTATCTATCTATCTATCATATATCATTCACCTATCTTTTGCCTACCTGCTTATGGTCTTCTATGATCAAAACCTAGTGATATACTTGATTTCTATTCTCCCCTATACTCCTGACAATTGCATTCTTTTACCAGGAGAAATATCTATTTATCTTTTA
The DNA here is from genome assembly GCF_963383645.1 of Muscardinus avellanarius. NCBI lineage: Eukaryota > Metazoa > Chordata > Mammalia > Rodentia > Gliridae > Muscardinus > Muscardinus avellanarius. The sequence continues at coordinate 116,800,044 of NC_137791.1, read as the reverse complement.
AGTAATTACTTATATATTTGGTATTATTTATCTTATTTTTTCATTTTATTTTTTATTGGTGCACTGTATTCATACATCATAGTGGAATACAAACTTTTGTAGACATACATGCACACATCGCCCAGTCAGCCCCCACCCGATCCCCACCCCATTCTCTCCCCATCCCTCCCTCCCATGCTTGGCTTAGTGGTTGACATCTAGTATTATAGCAATTTATCCAAAATTAAAAATGATAATCTCACATAATAGTTTCATTTGTCTGATACCAAGCTTTTGATGACTTAAAGATAACATTTCAATATTTCTTTTTACTTTCTTTCTTACCAGAGAATATTTTTTCTATTTTTTTTAGGTGAAACTATCATATATTTATATATTTATTTTTCAGAAAAAAAATCTATCCTAATATGGAATATGGAATCTAGATACCCAAAACGATCTTGAAAGAGAACAAAGCTAGAAGATATATATTTTCTGATTTCAAACCATATAATGCTACAGTAATTGAAACAGTGTAGTACTATTTAAAGGCAGATATATAAACCATTAGAGTTAAATAAAAGCCTAGAGCTAAATTCTTCCCTATATTGTCAAGTTATTTTTGACAAGGTTTCCACGAACATTTGGTGGTGGGAATAATAATCTTTTAACTAAATATTGTTGAAACATAATAATTACATGGAAAAGAATAAAGTTGGACCCTTACCTAATCCCATATACAAATATTAACTCAAAATAGATAAAAGACCTAAATATAAATATTAAGACTATAAACTTTTAGGAGAAAATCTGGGTCATAAAACCTCACAACATTGAAATTGGCAGTGATTTCTTGGATATGATTTCAATGGCACAGGCAACAGAAGAGTATACAAACTCCCTAAAAAATAAAAAAGATATTGTATATCCAAAGACAATGTAAACAGAGTTAACAGTTACTAATAGAATGGGATAAAATATTTCCAAATGCTATATCTGAAGGTATATTAATATTCCAACTAGAAGTCCTAAAAATTAACAACAATAAAGGCAAACAATACCACTTAGAGATAGGTAAAAGACTAACATAAATAATGAATCTCCACAGATAACCAATCTTAATTGTCTGTTGGGTGGAAACTTGTTTCTCTGGTTCTGGTGTGTGTTACCTATTTCTCCTTTTTAATTTGGCTTTGCTTTATATTTTTTTCTGCTTTTCTATGTTTTGTGATTAATAGAATATTTCTCAAGCCAATTTCCCCTATTAGTTAACTAGGTAATTTTCTTTACTGTTTCAATTGTTACTCTAAAGTTTTGGTTTATAGTATTAAAAGCCACTAGCTGCATGTGCTTGATTATAATTAAGCTTGATAACACTAAATAAAATAAAAAAATATTTAGTTACAAAAGCCCCCATCAGGTATCCATTTTGCCTAGACTACTACTAAATGAAATAATGAAACTATAGAATATGTATGTCCCAATGTGTGTTATGTTTTGTGACTCACCATCTTGAATATTCAGATAAATTTGATTACTAAATTAAGATCTAATTCACACTATTTCTTCTTATATTCCACTCATAACAATGACTTACAAAATTTCAATTACATTAATTTTTTATCTTTTATATTTTTGTTTCTTCCTACACTTTAATTTTATCTATATTTTACCCTAATGAGTCAATACTGGTTCTTTAAATAAATATTAATTTCTATGTATTCTTTTGGGAGCTCTTTTTCCTTTCTCCTATTTCTGTGGTTATAATCTGGACTCGTGTTCCTTCCACCCCTGTTTTATTTTAGGTAGCTGTTTTGGTGATGTATAATCTCAATGATTTTGGCCATCATTTTATTTATTTATTTATTTTTTGCTGTACTGGGGATGGTACTGCATTCTACCTCCTAGCTACACCCCCAGTCCTAATTTTTATTCTTTATCTTAAAACAGGGTCTCATTGAGTTGCAAAGAGCTTAACTAAGTACCTGAGCTTGTCCATGAACCCTGATACTTCTGTCTCAGCTTCCCAAATGCTGAGATTACAAGTGTGCACCACCATGCTCGGGTTTGCCATCATTTTTTAATGATCTATTCACTCAAGACAAAATATCAAATTTTCAGAGTAAACATTAAGCAAAGATGAAGAGAAAGAATTACTATCAGAGAAAATAGACACTAAAGCAAATATCAGTGAAAATAAACATAACCTCCTACCAACCATTCTTTCCTTAAATATATAAAACCTTTCCTATAAGCATTATTTATATTAGAACACATATGAAATATACATTATTCATTATACAATAGAATAAAAATTAAAATTATATAATGTACATATGTATGATGGAACACTACACACATACATATGTATTACATGTATTTTGTATGTATGAATATAGAGAAATAGAATATAGAGAAATATAAAAATTCTAGAATGGTATCTTAAATCAAAAGTAGACTTTTTAATCTTATTTTTTATTTTATTTTATTTTTTTATTGGTGCACTGTATTCATACATCATAGTGGGATACAAACTTTTGTAGACATACATGCACACATCGCCCAGTCAGCCCCCACCCGATCCCCACCCCATTCTCTCCCCATCCCTCCCTCCCATGCTTGGCTTAGTGGTTGACATCTAGTATTATAGCAATTTATCCAAAATTAAAAATGATAATCTCACATAACAGTTTCATTTGTCTGATCTTTTTAATCTTAATTGACATAATTGATAATTGATTGTGTATAACATTTTTGTATGTCCAGAAGCAATGAAAAATGTTTATTCTTCAAAACCCTGAAGACAAAGCATGCTGTTAACTTGAAATTTTTATTTGATATTTCATAAAAGAATTCTAGATGCAGCTTAAATTTGTGAGTCTCTTAGAAATTAGACTAAATACTTTCATATGTTGAACAATTATAGTTCTTATGTTTAGGAACACATATGGTGTATATTTTCCATTTATTACTATATATATATATAATTTATTACACTCTATATATATATGAATATGAGATATATATCTTAATTTTCAGACACAGTTTAATGGCTTCTTAATATTAGAAGGAAAAAACAAATTAGCCTTTATCCTCTTCCTCTAAATTATGTCAGTGGAATTAACTTTCTTAACTATGAATTTTTAAAACTTTATTGCGATCTTTATATTGGTATGATATTTGTTTTTTATAATTTATATTAAATCGTGTAGAATTTCTTTGAACTACCTACTGCTGAGATGGACCTCTTCAAAAATGGGAGAGTCTAGCACAGTTCCCAACGTTTCTTTATACATTTTGTACAGCTTCTGATCCTGTGACAGACTTTCCTTAAACACAACATCTCTTAGGACCTATATTTCTTCTGTTTCTCAGAACTTTATATGAGAGTATGGTGTCTCTACCATTAGGCCAATGGGCATGTTTAGAAAAAACTGGTGTCTGAGGCTTCTCAAGTCTGCCTCTATCGTTTACCTCTCATAGTTCACATCTGTTTAAACTCGGAATTGTTTATAACTATTTACACTTAAGAGAATGATGTTTGAAAAATGATAGAAATGTCTCAACAATCCATTCAAACTTATATTTTCCTCTACTTCTTGAGTTACCCATGGGTATTATCATGTACTTGTACTGAAGTGACTTATTTTAGCCACAGAAATGTGAATGTGGGTAATGAGCCTCACATCCAGGCTTGATACACAGACGTTCAAAACCTTTTCCCTGTATCTATTCCTTTCCCCCTGGATCAAGTAGGGATATAAGGTGACCTTTGATGGTCATGTATAGAAGATGGCAAAGCCTCTGTCAGCTACTTCCAGCTTGACACACTGACAGGTCTATCTGCTCATGAGTATTATAGGCAGAAAATAAACTTCTTTTATGATTGTTCTAGTGGAATAACACGATAATTCAAAATCTAGGGAATACTGCTCTAGTTTTACATGTTACTTGATTTACTAAGGAAGGGAAAATAAAGACAAAAAAAAAGTTGAACCTATGCAGAAGATGCCTAGGGCCCTGATTATATATATGTGATGAAGAAGAGCAGTGTGAGGAGGCTAAGGGAATGTCTGAAAAGAAGCCAACATCCTGATATATTCTCTAAATGCCACTTATGAAAATGACACTTTCTTAAAACTTTTACTAAGCAGAAGAATCTCCACACAATTTCATTTTCATATTCAAAGTTAATCAAAATTGATGTGGGCAGGTTAGCTATTGCTCCTACTTCTATTTCTGAAATACAAGTATTGGTTTTTACATAATGGGTCATTTTATTCATATCACAAATCACCTTGTAGATAGAGAAACAGAACATTGGAATATGACATTATTTGACTCAGAAAATTAAGTAACAAATGAAATTAAGGTACATTTCTGAGAGTTTTTAGGTAAATCAAAATCTCATTCACCTTTGTGGATGTGAGACCTATAACTAAATCAGAATACAAAGGTAAATAGAACTAGTTCTCTTGCAACATATAAAAACCTTTACATGGTAGACAATATAACTATCTCCTCAGTTAATTTCATAATATACACTCTCTTGATCCTTAACTACTTATGTTGTCATTTAGAATGGTGTTTGCCCTCCAGCATTCCATAATCCTATACACAAAGACATTGTTTGCTTTCATTTTCTTTTATTAAAATTTTTCATTGGTAAAAGTGGCTTTAAAAACTTTTGCATGGTATAATATAACTATCTCCACCATTAATTTCACAATATCCACTCTCTCAGTCCTTAACTACATATGGTCCCTTTTGAATGATAGTATACCCATCTCCCATCTCATAATCTATATACAGAGCTCTATCATCAGGGATACATCCCTACAGTTTTCTTTCATTGACTTTTTTATATTTTGGAGGGGGCAGGTCAAAATTCATCATTTTTTATCCATGTAAAAATCAGCTCATCACCTTAGTTTATTTTGTGTCAATTTAACAAAGTTCCTGATGCTGAGTAATATACAGAGAAAACATGTTTAGTTAGCTCATAGTTTTGGAGCTGGAACTTCTAAGCTTGAGTGGCTCCATTGGTTTGGCCTTTGGTGTCGATGCTGTGGTACATCAAAACTTGGTCATTTGTGAATGTGAGAGGAAGAAAAAATCATAAGGCTATACAAACAAAAGAGACTTAGGAGAGGCCCCAAGATATATTTTTTAAGAACAACCTGATCTAGTGAAAAGTAAGCCATTCTGGGAGATAAGCATTAATCCCTTCCAAAGGTGGAGCCCCATAACCTAAGTTACCTCATATCTTAAAAATTTTACCACCTCAAGACCATTACACTGAAGACACAACTTGCTACACACAGACTTTCAGAGATAAACATAAGTCACAGCAATCAAGTATGACATTATAATAACATATTTAGATACAAAAACAGATCTACTAAAATATACTTATTTCCCATGCAATTCATCCACTTGCATACATAATTAAAAGGTTTATAGTATACTTCTTGCACAGTTGTATAAACATTACTGCCATAATATTTTACAATATTTATATCACCCCAAAGAGACCATTATGACCCATTAGCTTTCACATTCCTTCTTGTTTGTCACTTATGCAATTACTAGTCTGCTTTCTGTCTCTATAGATTTGTGTAGTCCAGACATTTATGACTGACTTCTTTAAATTAGCATAATGTTTTCAATACCTATTCATAAATACTTCATTCTCATTGATTGTCAACTAATATTGTGTTGTATGGATCTCAACTTATACACATTTTATCTATTCATTGTTTATTTGATGGACATTTGCTTTACATTTTGCTCTTAATTACATGCTGCTATAAATATGTTTGTACAAATTTTCATGTCAATGTGATTTTTCATTTATTTGGAGTACATTCCCAGGAGTGGAATTTTTGACTCACATATTAACTATATTTTATATTTTGAGAAACTGCAAGATTATTTGCCAAAGTGGGTATATCATTTTATAATCTTGGCAGAAATGCATTAGAGTTCCAATTTCTCTACAACCTCTTGTGTGCATATGTGCTGGGCTTTGTTCTATAATGAGAATATAGCAGTCAACAACACTGACATTAATCAGACTTACACTCTCCTATCATGTACCTTTTCATCACTGAGTCTCATCAGCTTTTCCTCAAATTCCACAGTCCCAGGTTGAGATTTCAGTGGTGTAATCATATAGTCTGATAATAATTTTACCTTATTTTTATGTCACTTTAAAAATCTTAAAATCCTTTCAGTTTTAGCTGGGCATAGTGGTACAAGACTGAACCTGTGATTCTCAACAGGAGGATTACACATTCAAGACCAGCTTTGGCAATGGAACAAGACTCTTAACAACCTAGTTAGACTCTGTTCAAAACAAAACGAAACAATATCATAATGATAAAGAAAAAAAGAAATGGCTGGAAATGTAACTGGGAGTTAGGATACTTCTGGGTTTAATCTCCAGTACCTCTCCTATACAAAAATTCTTCAATTTTCATAAATAACTATTGAGATAGGAAAAAAAACAATGAAATTAGAGCTATGAATTTGTAATTTACCTAGGTAAAGAGATAGTAGGACTCATTTTCTGACTGCTAACATTCCACTTCTTGTTATTCATTCTATGGTATGAAATGTTAGCCTGTCTTTTAAAAAATTTCATTATTACCTTTTATTATTTTATTCTTACACTTTGGTGTTTATAGACTTAAACATTCTGACTTTTGTTTGATAATCTATTGATCTAAAGGGGATTATTTCAGGGCAGCAGGTAAAGTATGTAGGCAAATAAAATTATTATTCATCTCTAGATATACACCAACTGGGTTAACTCTTACATCAAGCTCAATCAAAGGTCTTGCTCATTGAGTTAGTATAATGGCACTTTTACTTGTGATTTTAGCTATAATGTTTAGATAAAATACCCAACTTCTTTAAATATTTTACTTTCTTATCTCTTTTATTTTGTCTTTTTAAACTAACAACTTTTCTCATACCAAATGCTTCTTCAAAAGGGTGTTAAAGGCCATAAAAACTATCAGATTCTACATTATACCTTTGGAGAGTAGCTCTTGCACACTTTGGAGAGAAATACTCCAATTCTATTTAGAGGAATACTTTACAGAACAGACTAGCATTACTGTATCCTAGTAATTTATACCTGTCCCTCATATAGTAATTAGGGTATTAGAAGTAGCAATTTATAAAGTATCTCTAAGTGATTCTAACTTCAAGATGAGTTTAAAAATCACTGTCATAAACCTATGCATAGAAATCAGATTATAGGTATTGCTGGTAAATAGCTTTCAAATAATGTGCCAATCATTAACATAAATAGATTTAAAATATATTCCCTTAAATTTTTTTCCAGCTTTAATAAATCAGGTGGTTGATGATATCTATTTGACATTATAGAGTGGTTTACAATTTTATGTCTTTTGTCTAGAAAGTTGACAATTTCCTCCGGATTTTCCATTTTGTTGGAGTATAGTTTTTTAAAGTAGTTTCTGATAATCCTCTGGATTTCTACATTGTCAGTAGTGATATCACTTTTTCATCTCTTTTCTTTATAATTTGGGTTGATTCTCTCTCTTTTTTTTAGTTAGGTTGGGTAGTGGTTTGTCTATCTTGTTAATTTTTTTTTGAGAAACCAGCTTTTGGTTTGGTTGATATTTTTTGTATTTTTTATTCTCTACTTCATTAATATCTGCTCTGATTTTAATAATTTCCTGTCTTCTACTGGCTTTGGGGTTATATTGTTCCTGTTTATCAAGGGCTTTGAGGTGTGCCATTAGGTTATTTATTTGATGATTTTCTGTTTTTCTTATGTAAGCACTCAGTGCTATAAATTTTCCTCTTAACATTGCCTTCAAAGTATACCATAGATTTTGATATGTTGTATCTTTATTTTCATTTGTTTCTAGAAATTTCTTGATTTTTACCTCTTATGTTGTCTATGACCCATTCTTCATTCAGAAATGTGGTGTTCAGCCTCCACATGTTTATGGGGTTTCTCTGAGTCTTCTAATAGATGATTTCTAATTTCATTCCATTATGGTCTGAAAAAAACAGGGAAGTATGTCACATTTTTTGAATTTGCTAGTGCTCACTTTGTGGCCCAAGATGTGATCTATTTTGGAGAAGGTTTCGTGAGCAGTTGAGAAAAATGTGAACTTCACTGTGTTTGGGTGAAATATTCTATGTGTCCAACAGTGCATTTGATTACTGGTGTTCATTAGTTCTGAGGCATCTTTACTGACCTTTACTTTACTGATCTTTACTGTCTTTGAAGTCTTCCAGTATTATTCTATTGGCATAGAATAAGGAACACTGGAAATTTTAGCCAGTCTTTGTGCTAAAGAATTGCTGAATTGCAACTGACTGGACTGCAAATGTTTACCTCAGCTCCTTGTATTCCTTTTTGTCTCTGGTATCTGGATGTGTGAGGCAAGATGGTGCCAGCATGGTGACCACTGCCACAAGGCGAGCAGGGTTCTTTTCTGCTCTCTGGTTGTTTTATTAGTCTTTTTTTCTCTGTCCCTTGTATTTATAGCTTTTATTTCTTTATTGATAGTATTTTCTGGCTATGTAAGGCATTATTTTTGGAGCTATGGAGATTGTCAGCAGTACTCGTAGACGCTGCTTTACTTCGTTGTCATCTTTCCTATCCTGGATATAATTCTTATAATACTGAAATGTACCAATTTCTTCAATTGAATATTTATGTTTATTCAAGCCTAAAGCCACATTTGTAAATACAATGTGCATGTATTAAATTACATATGTAATATAATATATAGCATGAAATTATATATACATATTTATTTTGTGAGAAACAATATGGACTATCTATCATGAAACCAAAAACATAAAATATGAGAAAATAAATGCAGAAGAATAATGAAGGAAAAGATAGATAATGCTTAATATAAAGCATTTGGTCATGCTGTGTAGGAAACTAATATATAGATATGCTTCTAGAAAATTTTAATACATTTTGAGTGTTTCTATTATTTTTAATACTTGTATTGGTGCATTTCAGCTATACATCATAATGATGTTCAAAGTGACACAGACATATGTGCACACAGGTATTGTTATATTTCCCTTGAAACCACATCCAGCTATCTACTTCTTGCCATACATATTAGTGAGATTGAAGGTGTATGGACATAGCATCATTTTAAATGTTTCCTTATTCAGTTATTTTTGCTTCTCCACCTCTCTTCTCCCATCCTCTTCCACTATTTTACTGTTCATGAGCCTCTATCTAAAGTACCTTTTGTTATTTTCTCTAAAGCCTCCACATATAAAACACTTGATCTTTGATTTACTGAGACTGTCTTATTTTAATATAACTCTAACTGATCAGCATTCTATTATGGACTATTTTGTATCACATTTTTAGAATCTTAAGTGAGACAAAAAAGTTAGTTTTCAAGTGCGTACTTAAGATAAATCAAATATTAGTGAAAAGAGAATTTTTATGAAGTGCAATCATTTCTTTAATGAACAAACTTCTTACCTACAGCATGTGTCAAAAACCTAAAAAGTTTCTTCACATTAGAAACAGACTAAAGGATAAGAAAATAGAATCAAATCTAGAGAACATCAAATATTAGCTTTATGAAAAATATTGTAAGAGGAAATTAAGCTATATTAATTCCAAGGCAGAGCTAAATCCCAGTGAACTTTATTTTTTATTTTTAATTATAAAGGCCAAATCCATTATTGGGCAATATAAATATCATTAAAACTATATAACAGAAACTCATTATTTCTAACTTTAAATATACCTGTGCTAATATGGCCCCATGCTAATTCTCTCTGCTTTCTTTTTTATTTCTCAAATCTCACAAACACACACACACACACGCACACACAAAGTTTCACATTTTAGAGTGATTCAAATTCATGATTTATTATCATATTGAAAACTTTAATTTTGAGTAAATTTAATTTTGAATAAACTATCACTCTTCTAATTCAGATATGAGACACATATTCAATCTCATTTCTAGTTATTCTCTTGTTCCAGAGAATAGTTCTGTTCACTAACTTAGAAAACTCAGGGAAATTCAACCAAGCTGACATACAAACCCTGAGAGAAGAGTGGCCATTTCAAATGTTTACCCTACATCTCATCTTCCTTCTCATGGATAAATGAGAGATATATCTGAATTATTAAAAATTATTTGAAATGAAGCTGGGTCTTTTGGTGCATGCCTGGAATCCCAGTATTTGTGAGACCAAGACTGGAGGGTTGCATATTTAAGGCCAGCCTTATCAACTTCACAAGGCCTTGTTTAAAAAAATTTTTTTTTGGTGGTACTGGGGTTTCTGGAAACTCTTCTACCTCTGGGCTACACTCCCAGACTTTTTTTTTTTTTTTTGGAAACAGGGTCTCCTAAGCCAGCAAGGCTGGCTTCGAACCTGCGTGATCTTCCTGTCTCCACCTCCCAAGCATGGGGATTACAAGTGTGTGCCACCATGCCCGGTTGTTTTAAAATTTTTTAAAAAGAAAATAGTTCAGAGGTAGCATGCCCTTGGGTTTGATCACCAACACACACACACACACACACACACACACACACACACACACACACAAGCAGAGACAATTTTTAGTTAAATTATAGTTTGAGACTCAATAACATCCCAACATTGAATTAGGTAGTACAACTTCTTTTAAGATAATCACAACACTGAAAAATACATTCCAAGATTAGCTGATATCCAAATGCATCTCATTATAAATAGAAATAATAAAATTATAATTATCCTGTATCATATATAAGATCACTCATTCTCCACTTAGACTAGTAGCTAGTTGAATAGTCAAATGGTTAAGACAATATAGTGAATTTTCAAAAATTATTATGTGTATGTGAAACAGAATAATATAAAACAAAATGTCTTAAATTTAAAAAAGACATGAATACCACATATATTTTCTTTTAAAGCATATTATAGTAGAGCAGAATCTGTCTTAATTGATCTCATAATTTACTGTCCATAATTTGATGACACATTGTAATGAAGTCATCAATACTGACAAAATATAAAAAAACAGATAATATGCATTGAAACTACCTAATAAGGTCAGATTGCTTAAGATATGTTTCTAAATTAAATACAAGTGAGATGTTCACAAGAGCTCAAAAAGTATTTTGAAAGTAGTATTATTCTTTGATTTGAACTAAATTTTAACTGATACTGGAATCACTATTTCTCCCATTTCTTCCAAACAAATCAAACAAATGACAAGTGGAATCATTTCAGGGTCGAAGAGACATAGTGTCTCCAAAAGATTCTCAGATATTTTAAAGATTGTGCAGGTGCACATGGGTTGGGAGAGAATAATACCGCAATAAATGTAAAATATGAGCAACTTATTGATGCAGTGTGATCTGGCTCAACATCTTAATTTTGTAGCATGTTCAATCTACTGCATTCTACAGATCTAACATTCAAGGTCAAATTCCATGTTTCCTTAATCTAGATGAGCCCCCTAATACAAATCCTCGTGGCAGTTTTTCATCTATGTAGTTTTCAGATTTCTAAGTTGATAAGTATACAATTATTGATCTAGTATTTTTTCCTTTCTTACATTGAAAAATTTATAAAAGCAACCTATGACAATGATTTTTCTATCCCCAATATGGAACACATCTTAGCAAATAGAAACACTTAATGAATTATATTAAGAAAATGCAGGTGTCCACTCAACCACATCTAAACATGTCACACCTAGGAATTTATAGAAATGAAAATGAAATCCTTTGCTTCTGTGTATTCTTCTATCATCAAACATATATACCTCTGCCTCTTTCCATTCAGTATTCACCAAATGATGTCAACAAGAGGCAAAACTGACTGCTTATCCATGCCACTGTTACTGCTTTTCTATATCTTGAGCAAAGATACGTGACCTAGAAGAACCACACTTCTATCTGGAACTGGGTTACTGAATGACTCAGATGTGTGGATCTTATTAGTTAATGGGGGAAACTTGGAGCCATTTCACAATGTTGATTGTATAGGGCTGATTGAGAAGAGAAAGCAGAAGGCAAAAGACAATACCTTGATGTTCTGATAGAAAATATAAATTAACTTCCAGGAACCCCAGTGCCACCAAAAAAAAAAAAAAAGAAAATATAAATTAAATTTTTTAGATTATATTACTTATGTATTCGAGCAGCTTGGTGAATTATAACCAGGCAACAACACTTAGTCGAACTAAATACCTAACAGTCATATTTTACCCATTTGTATTTTCCAATTACTTATTTTATTTGTTTGGTCACTTTTTCGACACTTGAATTTGTAAACCTTCCAGACAGAAATTTTTAAGGAGCCATAAAAATAGGAGTTACTTTGTGAGTTTAAACATAGTTTAATCAAATAAGTAGTTTACCATGATAAGTTATGGAATTTTGTTTACTAATCAATGTCGCATTTAATTAGGAATAGTTCCAGTAATGTTTTATTGTGTATTCTTTACATGTGCCTTCAACTTGAAATTTACATAAATGCATATGATGAACTTTGATAGAATACTCCAGGATTTATAATGCTTACATTTTTTCATTTTGCTAAAATGAGTTATTGATTATGCAGTATTGTTGCAGTTCATTTTATGTTGTTTGGGGACTTAGGGAAGTTTTATATCACCTTGAGAAAAGATGTGATTAAAAGTTGTTTGCTGAATATATTATTAAACAAACTATTGTCTCTTTGGGAAGCAGAATTCTGGAAGCATATCAGAAATAAGGATATCAGTAAGGAAATAGAAAATCTAGTATTTAACATAGTACTTGGTATCAATTTCAGTTAGATGATATTTTTCCATTTGATAAGTTTATATATTTTAAAGTGTTTTCTGATTTATGATCATAATTGATTCTTTTTAACACTTTGGGCATCACAGAAAAGTACTGTTAGAATTATCAATTTACAAGTGAAGAGAAAATCTCAAGTGAGTTAAACAATATATCCCAGGAAGCATAATATATTTATGAAATCTGAAATAGTATGTAGAGTTTTCTAATACCCTTTTTTACTACAAAAGATTTTCCTTTCCATGTATAGTGAATTTTTAAAAAATTCTCTAAGATTCATAGAGTGGCCATATCTAAAAAATTATAAACAATAAAACAATAGAACACTTAAAATTCAAACACTAGTAGAAGAAAAGCAGCTATAATACATATTGGGATGTTTTAATCACTATACATGAACAGAATATGTGGTTTAAACCTCCTTAGCAACCAATAATGAAAGAAAAACATAGGTTATATATTTGTCATTTTCTTTTAAGTGAAAGAATGTAATATCTATAGAAACAATAATTTTCTGTGAATTAAATGCTAAGGTGTAGTGCATACATAGATGGGGTACATACTGTACATTTTATTATGTAATTTCAAGTACAATAAAACTTTGGCTGCTCCTCTTAAAATATTTTATTTAACATGCTGACATGGTAAAATATTTTTATTATTATTAACGATAGTAGAAGCTAAGCATGGTGGTAGTAGTACTTAGAAGGCTGAGTCACGAGAATGGCAGATTGGAGACCAGCTTCAGCTATTTAGTGAGACTCTTAGCAACCTAGAGAGATTCTGCTTAAAAGCAAATAAAAAATACAGAGGTCTGGTGTATAGTTAAAAGGCAGAACATCTCTGTGTTCACATACACACATACACACACACACATACACACACACACTAGAAAATGTCATCATATGCTTAATATCAAATGATATTGCATTGCTAATAATAATATTAACATCAATCAAATGCTTGCTGTATAGTATATTGTTCCAAGTAGTTTGCAAATATTGTCATTTTTACCTTTCCTATTATGTCTGATATAAGTACTATTTTTTATAATTTTATGAAAGATGAAATAGAGCGGTCAGGAGACATTCTATATCCAAACCGTATCAAAGGCCTAGTGTATTAATTGGCTACTGTGTATTATGCAGTCTGACTAACAATTCAAAAGTACCAGTGGCTGATATCAGTCATGATTATCGATTGCATGCTCATTACTTTTCAGTTTTGCTACAGTTCATGTGATTTGGGATGCATAAACTGGTACAGCAGGACTCTAAGGTCTGACTTTGGTTCAGATTTCTTCCATATATTTGTCATTTGAAAACAAGACCTAAAAGACACTGGCTTGAGAATGCTGCCTCTGTGGGGAGAAGATGGTTTGCTCAAGTCTGCTGGTTCTGGTGGGTAGTCAGACATGAGCTCCTGGAGGTATGCTGCTGGGAATCCCCCTAGGACTTCATGGCATATGAACTAAAAACATGATGCCCAAACTTCGCTCAGAGCTTTCCACCCCTTGAGGACCTCTCACCTTCTAAAATGGCCTCAGGCTTTTCTGTAAACAGACAGATGACAAAACTTAAAAAAAAATCACAAAATATTCTACACTCTCAGTGCACCCCGAAACTGCCCCTGAATAGACAGAATCTCCTTTAAATCCACCCTGAGGTGGTTAGCTTATGGGTAACACTTTTTTTTTTCTAAGACTTAGAACTTTGTCCTTTGAAAATTTAAGGGAATCCCTCTAAATTCACTTGCCCAGAAGGGGACCCAATCGACCTAAGTAACCTCTCCCCAATTATAATGTTGTCAATATATCATTGGTGCTGTGAGTGTCCCATTCCCTGGCTGCGGGCTTCACTTGGGTGGTTGCGGGTAAACACATGTGCAAATGCCTAAATAGGCATATAAGCCCCTCTGCTGCCCACTTCCCTCCATCAGATGCCCTCAGAGGATCCGGAACCAAAGTCAGATATAAGGGAGTTACCAGCACTGCTATCCATGCTCTTACCTGCTTAGTTAAGACACCTGCTAATTTTCTCTTTGAAAGCGTACTATTGCTGGCAATACACGATTCTTGTTGCACAAGCAACTGCCAGTGTGGTATGTCGTCTGTACTGTTCCTATTTTTCAAAACTGTTCCTCCAAAAAATGGTGTGACACATTTCTTACATAAAATGTTAAAATGAGTACATCCTTGTATTTGTATTTGTTTTCAACATTGCCAAGGTGCTATGGAAAATTAAAGTAAAAACATTAGAAAACTAAAATTATCAATAAGCAAAAAAAAAAAAAAAAAAAAGAACTGAGACTGGGACTGGGTCTGTACTCATGGGACCCCTCAGTCCCAGCAGTTACCATATCAACCTGCCACCTCTCATAAAGCATCTCAGCTCCATATCTAGTCCCTGCATTCCATTGGTAAAATAAGCAATATGGCCAAACTCAGCATCACCTGGGCAAGTGAGATCAGAAAGGAAGAGAAAAAAAATAACTTTTGAACAATATGGCAGAGTAAGGATACAAATCTATGCAATGCGATTCTAGAACCAATAAACTCTCATTCAGCTCCTCGCTCTTTTCTATTTTATTACACTAATTTTAAAAAATGTTAAGCTATCTCCGCATTTCTGAGTTAACACTTTTATTGTATTAATTTAATATTTTGGTAGATTCTGTTAATTTTTTCATACTTCTCTGTTTATATTCATAAGTGAGACTGGCCTATGATTTTGTTTTCTGTTTTTTTAATTATATCAGTATCATCAGGTCATGTTTGTTATGTAGAATGAATTTGATAGCCCTACATCTTTTTATGCTATTTTAGAAAAAACAAAAATAATACAGCTGCTTAAAAGAGAAAATTTATTTTAAAAATATTATTTGGATTGTGTAATACAAGTAATACAAATACAAGTAACTACCATTAAAACATCATTTAGGGCTGGGCATGGTGGCGCACGCTTGTAATCCCCGCACCTGGGAAGTGGAGACAGGAGAATTGCGCAGGCTCGAAGCCAGCCGTGCTGGCTTAAGAGACCCTGTTTCCAAATTTAAAAAAAAAATTATATATATAATTATATATATATATTATATATATAATTATATATATATTATATATATAATTATATATAAATATATATATATATATATATATATATATATATATGAATATAGCCCTGAGGTAGAAGGGTTTTCTAGGAACCCCAGTACCACCAAAACAAAAACAAAAAAATCATTTAGTGTAAAAGCAGGCTAGAAAGACTGTGCCAGATATTGAATATTCTATTAGTGTTTGTTCTACTCTAATTTAAATAATCATTAATTATCTTTCTTTTTCAATTAATTTGCATTCTTTTGCTTGCATGTTACCTTTCATGTGATATTCCTTGATTACTCCTAAGATGTTTATGATTATCTTTCATATGCCATTATATTCTGTCCATAAAATCAGAAATTTTAATGATTATGAATTTCATGTCAATCTGTTTAACATATATGCTTATTTTTAACTCCAATATTTTTGTATTATGATCAATCTTTTAACATTTTAATATATTAATTATATTTCATCATAACTAATCACTTGCCCGAGAGTCAGGGAAAATGACATTAAGGAAATTCATCAAATTCTCCTAATTATTTTAACTTCTCTTCTTTAAAAGAAAAGCAGTGCTAGGCCTATAACATAACAGATAACAAGAGATAGTACCTATCTTTTCCTAACATTGCAACTAGTAACATCATGTTAGTAGCTTGAATTTGGCCATGGTGGAAGTACATATATCATTGAAATAACAAAACACTATAAGTCAAAGACCCTGTTCACAAACTTTCTGATGACCCTATTTTCTTGCACATCATTCTTCCCAGGTCATGTTCTCAGACCTCGAATTATATTTATTTTAATTAAGTAATCATTTATCAAGACTTTCTTGTTCTTTTAATTTAAAGTTATTTTATCCAAAAAAAGAGATGTTCTTAGATACACATAGAAGGCATTTTGTCATATGGCAATTAAATAAATTTTCTTAACAATAAATTTAATCTCAAAGTAATAGTTGAAAAATTGAATTTTTATGCTTTTTAGGTATCACTTTAATGTTTTTATTATCTCATTTTCCCGAATAATTTGGTATCAGCCAGACCAATAGCTCTTACTAGTTTGCCATTTTCTCATGAAAATGCTCATGTACCCATACCACTACTAATGGAACTTAAAATATTTAATATAAGACAAATTTGAGGACTCACAGTTCTCTATTTAAATCTGAATTCAAAGGCACAATAGTCAAACAGCATGCTATTAGCACAGACATAAAATAAAATTGAGAATACAAAAATAGAAACAAACACCTATACTCCATATTTGAAAAGGATGCCAACATCATTGGGAAAAATCAGTTCTTTCAAAAAATGGTGCTGGAACAAATGTATAACAATATAAAAATGTGCCTACTTCACTCCATATTAAAAATGAATTAACAACTAAAACACATGAGATAAAACTATAAATTTTTCAGGAGAAAGCATTAAATTGCATCTTGACCTCAGGCTTAGCATACATTCTTGTATTTAATATTTCAAGCATGAGAAACAAAAAATAGATCCATTTGACTTTATAAAATTTTATTTTCTGCTTCAAAAGATAAATCAAGAAAG
This sequence comes from Muscardinus avellanarius, assembly GCF_963383645.1. Taxonomy (NCBI): domain Eukaryota; kingdom Metazoa; phylum Chordata; class Mammalia; order Rodentia; family Gliridae; genus Muscardinus; species Muscardinus avellanarius. Next base: position 116,782,585 of record NC_137791.1, on the reverse strand, counting down.
TGAAAATAAAGCCAGGCATGGTAGTACACACTTGTAATCTCAGTACTTGGGAGGCTGAGATGAGAGGATTGAATGTTCGAGGCCATCCTCAGCTACTTAATGAGGCCCTCTGCAACTTAGTGAGATGCTATTACAAAATAGAAAATAATAAACATAGGGCTGGGGGCATTCCTCGAAGGTAAAATGCCCCTGGGTTCAATCCCCAGAATCCTGCACCCCCAAAAAAAGAAAGTGAAAATATAGTTTCAAAGAAATTTTTATATCCAGAATATTTTACCCGCAATAAAAATCAAATAACCGAATTAAAAAAGATAAATGATTTAAAAATACCAAGAAGGATAAAAATGGTAATAAACTTAGAAAGCTATTCTGCATAAATGGTGGTTAATTCAAAATCAAAATTATATGGTGGCTACAATTCGCACACACCTGGGTGGCCAAAAAAAAAAAAAAACAGCCATTTTTAAAATAGTTTGGTGGCACCTCATAAAAGTTAAACATAGAATTATCTTGCTGGAGAGTCGATCCTACATTTTCTTCTATTAATTGCATAGTTTATGGTCTATTTGCTAGCTCTTTGATCCATCGTGAGTTGATATTGTTCAGGGTGACAGAGAGGGATCTAATTTCACCCTTCTAGTCATGGATATACTATACTTCCAAAACCATTTGCTGTAGAGGCTATCTTTAGCCTGGCATCACGGCACAGGCTTGTAATTCCAACATCATGGAAGCTGAGACAGGAGCATTATGGTTCCTGGACAGCATCAGCTACTTAGTGAGACACTTTGCAACTCAGTGAGACCCTGTTTCAAAATAAAGAATAAAACATCGGGCCTGGGGTGTAGCTCTGAGGTAGAACATGCCTGGGTTCCATCCCCAAATTGTAAGAAAAATAAAAGATTTTTTTAATCAGTGGCAATAAATGTGAGTATTTGTTTCTGAATCTCCAATTACACTGGTCTATGTGTCTGTTTATGGGCCAATATCATGCTGTATTTGTTACTATACCTCCGTCATTAATTTGAAGTTAGGTATTGCGATGCCTCCAGCATGGTCCTTATTGCTAAGGAATACCTTGGCTATTGTGGATTTTTTTATCTTCCATATGGATTTTAGGACCATTTTTTTCCCTAGATCTGTGACGAATATCATTGGTTTTTTTTTTGCATTGAAACTGCTGATTACTTTGGGTGGGATGGCCATTTTGATGGGGTTTATTCTGCCTATCAAGTACATGAGAGGGTACTCATCTTTTAAGATTTTCTTCAATTTTTTTTGGCGTGTACTATCATTTCCATTGTAGAGGTCTTTTTTTCCTTGGTTACATATATTTACTCATTTTAATTTATTTATATAATTGTGCATTTTCTATATCTTTTATACTTTAATTGGTGCAATATAGTCTCACCTCACAATGCAGTTCCCAGTGGTACTGCCACACATACACGGAGCAAGTGCTGAGTTTTCCCCTTGTCCCCTCCCCGTTGCCCCCTCCCCATAGAAAATACTGAGATTGGCGTTGGTATTCTCACATATGTACATAATGTCAGCGGAACTGTTTCTTTCATTACTGTTCGCTCTCCCCCATCCCTCTACAAAACCACCTCTTACACTGCGCTGGAGTTTCTCTATTATCAAAAGTCCCTTTTATATCCTAATTACGCCCTTGGTTTGGTATATTAGAGAAAACATATGACTCTTCACTTTCTGTGACTGGCTAATCTCACTTAATATAATGTTCTACAGGTCCATCCATTTTTTTGCAAATGGCATAATTTTGTTTTTCTTTATTGCTGAGTAGAATTCCACTGTGTGAGCCAGGCATGATGGTACATGCTTGTAATTCCAGCATTCGGGAGGCTGAGACAGGAGGATGGGATGTGGCTCGCAGACAACCTCAGCTACTTAGTGAGGTCCTCAGTAACTTAGTGAGACCCTGTTTCAAAATAAAGAACAAAAAATAGAGCAGGGGGTGTAGCTCCAAGGTCGAATGACACTGGGTTCCATCCCCAGAATCATACACACACACACACACACACACACACACACACACACAGAAAAAGTTAAAAGGAAAAGAATTCCACTGTGTGTATCCCATACTTCTATAATTATGGGCATGCATATATTACTATAATATTCTGATTAAGTCCCTTTGAAAAGATACCCAGGAGTGGTATAGCTATATCATATGATGGATCTATTCCCAGTTTTCTGAGGAATCTCCACATGATCTCCATATTGGCTGCACAAATATGCAGTCGCGCCAACAATATATGAGTCTCTATTTTCCAACATCCTCCCCAGAATTTATTGTTGTTTTACTTCTCAATGATTGTCATTATAATTGGGGTTAAATGGAACCTCAGGGTAGTTTTAATTTGCTTCTCCCGATTGCTAATGATGTTTAATATCTTTCATGTATGTATTTGTGATTTATATTTCTTCTTTTATGAAGTATCTATTTAATTCAATTGCCCACTTCTTGATTGTGTCATTTTTTAATGTTAAGTTTCCTTAGATTTATATCTAACCTTTATTCTTCTTGAGGCTGCAGTGAATGGGATTCTTGTCTGTATTTATTTTTCAGTAAATTTATGGTTTGTGTACAGAAAAGATACTGATTTCTGTAAGTAAATTTTGTATCCAGCTACATTCCTGGATTGATCAGCTCTATAAATCTTCTTGCTTATTTTTTTAAATTTTTTAAGTATGGGTCATGTTATCTACAACTGGAGATAATCTCATTTCTTTTCCAAATTGTATCCCTTTAATTTTCTTCTCTTGTCTTATTCCTCTGGCTAGAATTTTAAGTAATATATTGAATAGAACTGGTTATAGGAGTCCTTGTTTTGTTACTAATTTTAGATAAAATTTATTTAAAATTTTTCTCATTCAGTATTATGTTGGCTTCAATAAGAACCCCAAAGCTCAGAAAATAAAACCAAGATTCAATAAATGGGATGACATCAAGTTAAAAAGCTTCCAAATAGCAAAGGAAACTACCAAGTATTTGAAAACAGAGCCTAGAGAATGAAAGAAAATCTTTGCTAGCTATTTTTCTTATAGAGAATTATACTTATAATGAATATATATATATATGTGTGTGTGTGTGTGTGTGTGTGTGTATGCTAATGTATAAAAAACCAACACTAAAATAATGTAAACTATTACGTATTTTATCTTTTAATTATACAAATTTATATACTAGAATGTATATAAACATTAAAATAATATAAACTATTACATAGTTTATATTTTATGTTATATAAATGATTACAAAATATAATAAAAACTATTATATTAAAATCTAACACTAAAAAATTAACCAACCAATAAAAGGGCAGTAGAACTAAATATACTTTTTAGAAGAATAAATATGTTTTGACAATGAAAATATACAGTTTTTTCAACATCACTGGCAATCAGAGAAATTTAAATCAAATCCACATTGAAATTATACTTAACTAATTAGAATGATGATCATCAAGAATATAAACATTAAAGCAGGACATGGTGGCACATATCTGTAATCTCAATACTTGGGAGGTTGAGACAGAAGGATTGCAGGTTCCAGGTAAGCATTACCTTGTTTCAAGATTTAAAAATTAGGACTAAGTTGTGAGTTAGATGTAGAATGTCTCTGGGTTCAATTCCAGCTTTACAAAAAAGATAAGAACAATAACAACTGTTGGTAAGGATATAGGGAATTAGGAACTCTTATAAACTGTTGGTAGAATTGTTAGTTCAACCACTATCAAGGTCAGGTTGGAGGTTCCTCAAAAAACTAGAAATGAAACCAGTATATGATCTAGATAAACCATTCCTCAGTATATTTCCTAAAAATATTATAGTCATAATACTATAGTGGCCATGTCCTTAGAAGTACAATTCACAATAGCCAAATTAAGTAACAAATTCAGGTTCTGTCAACAGATGAATAGATAAAAAATGAAGAATATATACATAACGGTATTCTACTCAGATAAGAAGTACACAATTATATCAATTGCAGAAATATGGTTAGAATTGTAGAATACTGTGCTAAATGAGATTAGAAAGCTTCAGAAAGTCCAGGGTAGTATGTTTTTTCTCTAAAAACATTAGTTTTTTAGAGAAAAAGTAGATAATATAAGTAACTTTAAATAATACAGAGAGATACCTACAGAGAAGTTGTCAAGGTTAGGGGAGGGAGTTAGGAAGGTAAATATAGAGATCAAAGAAGGAAATTGTTCAAATACTACTATGGCAATATATGAAAATATTACTATCAATCGCACTAACTTGTATTTGGAGGGAGGAAAGGGAGCAGCGTGAAAAATTAAAGGAAACCCATGAAAAGCTGTTTCATGCATATTTATGCCACATTGAGCCTCACCACCAGGCATAATTGCAATATGCTAATAAAACAGTTTAAAATGATAATTACCATATAACCCAGCAAGTGCAGAAACATGTACACCAATATTTATTGCAAGATACACAGATTATCCAAAAGTAATTATATAAAAATTTCATAGGTACATCTCTTTATTTTTATTATTTTGCTTTTTAATCTTTATATTTTTATTGGCACTTATTTATTTCCATTCTTATGTACTTTTTACTGTCTACTGCTTATATTTACAATTTCCTGTTACATTGTGTCTCTGAACACAGAGTTGTTTAATATGAAATACATTTGTCTCCAATTTATGTATCTATGTGTTTTTTTAGTTATCCAGGGAGAACATTTTAAATTATTTAATATTTTATATGCTTGTGTTTAGAGAATATTGGTAACTATTATTGCTATTTAAAATAAATCTCTTTATCTTTTGGTTCAATATATCTACTTGGTCAATTTTGAAAAATATCCATTTGCAATCCTAGCACTTGGGAAGCTGAAACAGGACAATCTCAGGTTCAAAGCCAGCCTCAGCAACTTAGTGAGGCTCTCAGAATCTTAGTGTGATACTGTTTTCAAATAAAAAATACAATAGTGCTTAGGGTAAATTTTGGAGGTAGAAGCTCGATTCAATCTTTAGCATCACAAAGGAAAGAAAGAAAAGTCATATTATCTATTACCATTAGAGGCTAAGACGGGAGGACTGCAGTTTACAGACAGCCTCCACTAAATGCGGCCCTCTGCAAACTAGTGAGACCCTGTTTCAAAATAAAGAATAAAGCCAGGTGTGGTGGTGCTGGCTTGTAATCCCAGCATTCGAGAGGCTGAGACTGGAGGATGCAGTCTGCAGACAGCCTCAGCTACTTAGTGAGGCCCTCTGCAACTCAGTGACACCTGGTTTCAAAATAAAGAATAAAAAACAGGGCAGGGGGTGTAGCTTGGAGGTAGAATGTCAATGGGTTCCATTCCCAGACTGGCAAAAAAAAAAAAAAAAAAAAAGAATAAAAGATCAGGCTAGGGGATAGGGGTATAGCTCAGAGGTAGAATGCCCCTGAGTCCCATTCCCAGTACTGCCAAAAGAAAGGGCATTCAATGAACAGTATAAACAGTACATAATAAATATATCTACCAGGGCTTTAGATGTGTTAGTTTATGCTTATGTTTATTACATTTGCCTTTTTAATTATGTTGCTTATATAATGTGTATGTTTAACATTCTTTAATGTAATTAAATCATTAGAATTAGCACTGATTACTGTATTAGTGCGTGTCTTTTTGTCTGTTTTTTCTGGTTATCGCTGGTAATTTACTGTACATTAAATTTGCAGCTTAGCTATTTCAAAAATTTATGCTGCTACCATGATTGTAACTAGAGGTATTTTTGTATTGATTTTTGTGTTTGGTGAGTAGTGTACATTTTTTCCATATTTATAACCACATATTTAAGTTCTACTTTATTGAAAATGTTGTTCCTTTCTTTTCTCATATGTCAAATGCCTATATACGTATAGGACAGCCTTCTAGTTATTTTTTATTTAATTGTCCTATATATCTCTTTTGTCAAAAGTAACAGTATTAAGTACAATAACTTTACAACAATTTATTTGCTAGTTTAGTGGAAATATATTCTCTCTGTGGTTTATCTGTGTGGTTTTCCACAGTAACATAATATGAACTTTCAACCCCTTCTTTTCACTAGTAGACGCTATTTTACTGCTTTCTTAATCATGATGGGTTTGTGGCTTCCAATAACTATAAAAATAAAGTGGAAATAAAATGTTGCCAGCTTTGAATATCAGCTTCACATGCATCTATTTTCTCTCTCTCAGAATGGTGTCATTAAAATATGAACTTAACCACATTACAGTCAATAGCTAACTCTTTGTTGATCCATTTGTTGATTATATATAATATATGCAAGCTTAGCTCAGGTCCATTGAACATGGCCAGATCTTAAAACTTTCTGGCTGACATAGACCCATGATTACTAATATAGACCCATAATTACTAATACACACATACCTGTTGCTTTAACCTACTTAATTGTTAAAATAAATTTTACTTAAAAATAGCAAAACATATTTTTTCACATTTTTATTTGGTGTATTGTAATTTTATATTATATCGGGGTATAGAGTCAGCCAAATGCATGCACAAAACTCTTGATGCCCTTCCTCCCACCTGGCCCCTCTCTTCTCCCTCATCCTCTCTGGGTACTCTTTGATATTGGAATTGGAAGTTTTGTATACACTGTAACATTATTTCAACCAATACACTTTTATGACTTTGTTTCCCTTCCCTAGTCCTCCTTAGTTACTCCCCGGGAGTCTCTGCTTATCTATCTGATGAGCCATTATTTCTGAATATCTCTCTAGATTTTACAAATTTAAAAAAATACAATTTTTTTTACAAATAAAAAAAAAATATATATATATATACTCACTTTGTGAAACTGGCTGTACTTTCCCAGCATGATATTCTTAAATCCCATCCATTTTTCCTCAAAAGGAGTGATTTTTTTCTCCTTTTAGGCTGAGTAATGTTCCACTGTGTGTATGTACCAAAGTTTCATGATCCACAAATCTGATGATGGATGCCTACGCTAGTTCCAAAATTTAGCTATTGTAAATTGTACTGCTAGAAACATGGATACGTAAGTATCATTATAATATTCTTATTTAATTTCATTTATAAAGATGTTCAGGAGCACTATAAATGGATCATATGGTAGTTCCCTTCCAAGTCTTCTTGGAAACCTCCACAGTGATATCCATAGTGGTTGTACCAGTTTGCAATCCCACCAACAGTGTAATAGTGTTCCTATTTCCCCACAACCTCACCAGCATTTATTATTATTTGTGTGTTTGGTGATTTCCATTCTTATTGGAGTTAGATGGAATTTAAATGTCATTTTAATTTATACTTCTGTGATTGCTAAATATTTTGAAACTTATTTTTGTTTTTCTCTAAAATTTTTATACTTCCCTTTCTTATTTAAGGGTTATACCTACCTAAATTTATTTTTGCGTAATGTGTAAAATGGAAAATTAACTTACTTTGTTTCTGATAAGGAGAGTTAAATGGACCTGCCAAATTTATTATTTTTTACTTATTTATGTATTAACATTTCTTTATTTTCAGGCTTATATTCCAAGATCCTCAGTGGGTCCTTGGGACCACTGATAGTACAACACCCTATATATTGCTTTTCTTTAATATATGATCACATAACATTTTCTTTTTTAATTTTTTATTGGTGCATTTTCCTCATACATCTTAATGGGATCAAAGACTTGTGGAGACACACACACACATATAACCCAATTAGCCCTTACCTGATCCCTATCCCATTTCCTCCCCATCCCTTCTTACCATGCTTTGATTCGTTGGTTTAAGTACAGCATGTGCTTTAGAGAGTTTTATTCTTTCCTCCTCCCATCCCCTCAGTTAGATTGCCTTATTTGCTCCTCTATAGAATCTACTGCTTGAACTAAAGTTCCTCCTGTTCCTCATTTCTCCCTAGCTTTCGTATATTAGGGAAAGCATCCGATTTTTTAATTTTTGTGACTGACTAATCTCACTTAGCATAATGTCCTCCAGTTCCATCCATTTTTCTCCAAATGAGGTAATTGTGTTTTTCGTTATGGCTGAGTAAAATTCCATTGTGTACATATCCCACAGTTTTATAATCCATTCATCTGTTGATGGACATCTTGGTTGGTTCCATAGTTTGGCAATCGTGAATTGTGCAGCTATGAACATAGATACACATGCAATAGTTTGGTAGTTTGGTTTCCTTTCTTTTGTGTAGATAACTAGAAGTGGTATTACTAAGATCAAATGGTAAGTTTATTCCCATTTTTCTGAGAATCCTCCATACTTTTTTATAAAGTTCTTGCACTAATTTGCAATCTCACCAGCAATGTTTCAGACTTCCCACTTCTCCACATCCTCACCAGCATTTGTTGTTGTTTGTGATTTGAATGATTGCCATTCTTGTTGGAGTTAGGTGAAATCTCAGGGTAGTTTTGATTTGCATCTCTAATTGCCAATAATGTTGAGCAATTTTTAGCATTTATTGACCATTTGAATTTCTTCTTTCATGACGTGTCTATTTAGCTCACTCACCCATTTTCTAAGAAGTTATTTTTTTTTCTTTTTTGCGAACTAGGGATGGAACTCAGGGGACTTGTACCTCTGAGATACACCCCCAGCCCAATTTTTTAGTCTTTTTTTATTTTTGGAGAAGGTCTCACTGAGTTTGGAAGGGCCTCATTAAGTAGTTGAGGCTGTCTGCGAACCGTGATCCTCCAGTTTCTGCCTTCCAAATGCTGGGATTACAAGTGTGTATTTCTATCATCTCATTATTATTTGTATATCCTCCACTTAAGAATCTTTGTGCTGATATTTTTCAGATATTCTTTTTAAGATTCTTTTTCAGATTCATTTTTCATCCCTCACTCTCCACCTCACTTCTGCTTTGCACTTTACAGAACCATTTTTCAGGTGAGACCCTAACTTCCATGTTTGTTCAGACAATTAAAAGAGAAGGAGGGTACACTTTCCTATTTATTTTTCACACTGAGTGAGTTTGTTATGGACATTCCTATTACCTCTGTAGCTCTAGTTATCTTTATCCACGAATTTACATCCTGTCAGGCCACTTTCCCTACTCCTTGACTGTGGTTCTAGATCTTTCCAGGCGACTTGATTTGTGTGTGTGTGTGTGTGTGTGCTTGTCTGTTTGCTCTTTTCCCAACACCTTTCCCAAACTTATTCCCTTGTACATCTTCCCATTTCTTTTCTTTGTTTTGTATTAAATCTACTTCATATCACTATATAAAATACTCCACATTGGTTACTAGGATACTAATACCTTACCAAACTTATACTTTCATTTTATTTGATCCTATCTGTGGTTTTACCTTATTCTTGCATTTACAACTTCCCTCCTCACTCAACCTTCACGGTTGAATACAACACAACTTGCCCTTGGATATACCAGCTGACACCTAGCGACTGAGAGAAATCTACCAAAAGCAACAAAGATACAAGCTTCTGAAATCATGAGGAGGAATAACAAGTAAGCAATGAGCTCCCACAGCCCACAATAACAGAACCTGACAGCACAGAATTTCAGAGATCTCCAGAAAAACAAATCAGGAATTTAACAGTAGAAATTATGTAAGACTTCTGGAAAGAATTTAGAGAGAGTCTGAAAGAAATAAGGGATTCAATCATTGAAGTGGAGGCATCATTTCAAACTATAAACAATATATTAGACCACGTGGAGAATAGAATCTTTCTCATAGAAGATGATCACTCCAAAAATGAAAAACTAATGCATATTACATAATTTAGAAAAAATTCAATGGAATGAATTGGACATGGAAGATACATGGACCTATTTTAAAAGAGATAACCTAAGAATAATAGGCATAGAAGAAGGAATAGTAGGTGAAACCCAAGGGATTAACAATCTTTTCAAAGGAATAATATCAGAAAATTGTCCAAACGTAAAACAAGAGGTTGATACACGCGTACAGGAAACTTATAGAGCCCCCTTTAGACAAGATCAGAGAAAATGTTCACCATGCCATGTAATAGTCACAATGACCAACACAGAAACCAAAGAGAATCTTAAAGGGAACAAAAACAAAGCACCAAGTGATATTCAGCGGAAACCAATTAGAATTACTCCAGACTTCCCAACCAATTCTGTTAGCACTCATTATTTTTCAGTTCCATTTTCCTCATTGAAATTTTTTGACTCTTCAGGTTGTTAATCAATGGAGTAACCAATTCTTAAAAGATCCAAGTGCTTTTCACTCTGTATCTTTCTGAAGGAGTGAAGTCCTTAGGAAATGGGTTCCAGTGGAACCACTAGGTCATTAGGGGCATTCCCTGAACACGGATAGTGGGAGCTTAGCTCTTTTTTCTTCTCTTTTTTAGTCCTTGCATGCTCCAACCATGATGTACTACTTTACTACAGGTCCCAAAGCAATAGGGCCAATCAATCATGAGCTGAACCTTTGAAAAGCTGATTTCAGCAGTGCTGTTCATGTTAAAAGCACAAACCCACTGCAGGACATGTTTTATGTATTATTGTAGTACCTAGTAGAGCTCTGGAAAACATTCTGGCTTCAACTTTAGTGAGGTTGGTCCGTGATGGTATAATATGCTCTCAAAAGGGCATTATATTGCAGCTAAGGTTTGCCTTTCTTTAGCATATATCATGGGCTAGCATATGAAAGTAAGGAATTTACCACAGGAACTTAAAATTTGTGATCTAAATGATATGCTTTTCACTGCAAAGTTATGCACTGAATCACTGTAACTAGATTCAATTCATATTACTGCCAATTTATCACAATTACTCAACCATGTCACAGCCATGTGCAACCTTATCATGATCACAAATTATTGATATCTGGGTGTGACAGTGCATGCATGCCTGTAATCCCAGTACTTGGGAAGCTAAAATAGAATAGGACTCAGGGCAGACTCTCAGTAACCTAGAAAGACTTTGTTTTATTTATATTTTTAATTTTTAAATTTTTTTTTTGGTGGTACTAGGGGTGGAACCCAGGGGCTTTCTACCTCTGGGATATACTCCCAGACCTATTTTATATTTTATTTGGAAACAGTGTCTCACTAAGTTACTGAGAGCCTCACTAAGTATCTGAGACTGGCTTCAAACCTGTGTGATCCTCCTGTCTCAGTCTCCCAAGCGTGGGGATTACAAGCATGTACAACCATGCCCGGGTACAAGACCCTGCTTTAAAACAAAAAATAAAACTGGGATTGGAGTGTAGTATAGAATATCCCTGGGTTCAGTCCTCAGACACATACATACACACATAAAAATATTATTCACATTCAAAATGATTGTATGATTGGAAAAGATCCATTCTTTTTTATCAGAAGAATCTATTAATATATTATTTGAAATTTAAAACTTTTAATACAACTTTTTGAAAATTATGCAGCATCAGGAAAAGTATATTGAGCCATGGGAAATAAATAATAGTTTGACATGTAGAGAGATAACTGAGAGTAAACACAAGATTACAAAAATATTTTTAAAAATAAAGCACACTGATATTCTATTTTAATGTTGTTCAGTGAGCTTCAGTTTCCATTGGGGGAAGATTTTCATTGGGTTAATATATCTTAGACACAGGAGAAGTTCCTTTACATTAAAGTTTATTTCTCTTTCTCTTTTTCAGACTAAATGAAATATTGAAATATTAAGAGTATAAATTAAAATAAGTACATTACTTTCATTAATGAGCCTACAGTTAAGAGACAGGGTATGATGAATCTTGCCATCCAGCATAGAGGCTAATATGCCAAGCATTCACTTTTCCATCCTGCTGTGTCTTTATTATATAGGTATATTAAAAATACCGGGTTAAAAAAACTGGTGGTAATGATTCTTGAGGGACTATTGAAAATATTTTTCTCACTAATAAAAATAATAATAAAAACCATAGAGGTAAATATTCTTCTTTGCTTAGATATTACAGAATCTATATATGATGTCATTGTATGACATCATGCAATGGGGCAGTCATTGTATATCCTGAGGAAACATCTAAAAAAACAAGGCAACATACTAAGGAAAGCTGGAAGATAAGATGGGAAGACCAGAAAATGTATGGTAAATTATAAGCATCTAGTGCCTGAACCAAACCTGCCCCTCCTGCCGAGGGTTGTTGTCATGTGATAAAATACATGTAGCCCTTTAAAAGGCAGCTTTGGCTGGTAATTTAATTGTTGCAGTTAGAATCATATGAGCTGGAATTTTTTTATGTTTTCTGAAATTTCAAATTGTCGTCATCAGTCACCTGTTTCTTTTAAATTTAATTGTTTATAAGAACTTTATAAGAACTTTAAAATAAAATTTACGACAGAAATTTTCAACAATCACATAAGTGTTAAGACATTATATTAAACATTGAAAATGCTTTTGTATCATTTACTTTCTAAATGGCTGTTTTACTAAGATCTTTGAAGTTTCATCTCAAAGTTATTAATTTGGATGTGAAGTTTTCTAATAAGCCTAAGATACATAAAGTACAAAATTAAGTTTTTAATTTTATTTCCACTTCCATAGATTTTTAATATTGCAGAAAATTCTATTTTATTTACTCTTTTAGATGAAAATACTTCCTGTTCTTAGGGGAGATTTTTTGAAGTTTTTACCCCAATTTTTATTACTAATTATCCTCACTTATATATTTCAAAAAGTCTTTTGAAATTAGAGTTCTTTTTAATCCTATTCTAAACATTTTTAACATTTTACTGCTTTCAATTGGTAGAGTTGACAACCTATTTGCCTGATTTATGTGAATTTTAATCACAAGCTTTGTATTAATTTTATGAGTGGACTATGACTAAGTCCATTTTTTTTTGCCTCTGTAAAAATACATGAGATTGGTTAATTTACAATAAACAGAATTTTATTTGGGTCAGTCTAGAGGCTGATAAATTTATCTGGTGAGGGTCTTCTTGCTATGGCATAATATGGTGGGAGACATGGCAGTGGGGGAGAAGGGAAGAGAGAGAGAGGGAGAGGGAGAGGGAGAGGGAGAGGGAGAGGAGAGAGAGAGAGAGAGAGAGAGAGAGAGAGAGAGAGAGAGAGAGAGAGATATTATCATTTGTGAAAGATTCACTGTAAAAATTACAGAACTGATTCATTCATTAGGGCACAACCCACTAATCACTTTTATCAACTTTTAAGATACCTAGACACTGGGATAAAGACTTCAACACATGAACTTAGAGTGCACATTCAACCTCAGCACCCTGGATAGGCATGTCAGTGCTTGAGCATTTATTTGTAAATTCAAACAATAAAAACACCACAGAAAGCCATGTGTTACTCTGCATACTTAGCTCCAAAATATAAAAGACATAGTTCCTTTTCTCAAATAATTTACTATTTTGAATGTAAACACATCATTAAAATGTAATGGTATAAAACACAATGTTATAAGTCAAATTGATAAAATATATGAGAAAAAATTATTTTCCTGGAGCAGTTGAATGGTTAAAATTCATTTATATTTGAGCTGACTCTTAAAGGTTAATAAGCTCTCACTGGTCATAACAGTAACAGTTGGGAAAATAATGTATTTACATGTATATATTAATGACAACACTGGATATTTTATAAAAATATGATAAATATATCAGAGTAAAGGAAAGTTGAGAACATATTAGAATGATAAATTTATGATATTCTACAAAAACCTTACATGACCTTCATAAAGGAGTTTGATCTTTATTCTGAAAATAACAGACTATGTAGAAAGGTAGTCTTTTACAGTTTTAGAGTGTGGAAGTAATGGTTGCATCTGTATTCTGGCAAAAAAAAAAAAAAAAGAAAGAAAAACATTTTATGCAAGATAGGCAAATGTTTTCCATAGTTGTATTCCAGGCAGGTTATGTGTTTGCTCATAGCAGAATTGTTGACAGGATTATGCAAGTAATGAGATTCAAAACTAGAAATGATAGTAGATTTTTAAAGAAATATTATAGACCAATTAGGAATCTAGAATATGCAAGATTTATTAAGAATGTTATGTTGTGTTTACTTTTTATTCATTTTATATTCAGGCTGGCCCAGATTAGCAGTGTGGCTCTGTGTCCTCAAGATTCCCAGGGTCTTGAGTTGCTTCTTTATGTCATTCCATTATTCTATACACTGTAGACCTCACATCTGCATGAATGAAGCTGATTAGCTTGCATGTCTGCATCCAAGGCAAAAGAGAGAAGGTAAAAGTGTGTAAAGCACACAAAAGTTTACAAGCACAGATCAGATACCACTGTATCTATTGCTGATATTGTTAATTACTTCTTCTCCAATCTCAATGCTTAGAATGTAGTTACCTGGACAATATTCAGCTGCAAAGTCTAAAGAATGCAATCTCCAGCTGAGTGCCCAGACTTTTAGACATAATTATCTTACAATGAAAGGATGCTAAAATTGATATTAGAGAGAACTATCAGATCATCACATGCCTCAAAATGTATTTATGCTCTGACTTTTTTGATCTGGGAGCTGAGTAAGTGATAATGCCATTCCTCAATGATAAAATAATTTTAATTTAATTTAATTTTATTTTTTATTGGTGCACTGTATTCATACATCATAATGGTATAAAGAAAATACTTTTGTATACATACATGCACACATCGCCCAGTTAGCCCCTACCCGATCTCCACCCCGTTCCCTCCCCATCCCTCCTTCCCATGCTTGGCTTAGTGGTTGACATCTAGTTTTATAGCAATTTATCCAATATTAACGATGATAATCTCACAAAACAGTTTCATTTGTCTGATACCAAGCTTTTGATGACTAAAAGATAACAGTTCAATATTTCTTTTTGCTTTCTTTACCAGAGAATTTTTTTTTCTTTTTTTTTTTTTAGGTGAAGCTATCATACATTTATTTATTTATTTTTTAGAAAAAATCTATCCTGATATGGAATATGGACTCTAGATACCCAAAACAATCTCGAAGAAGAACAGAGCTAGAAAATGTATATTTTCTGATTTCAAACCATATAAAGCTACAATAATTGAAACAGTATAGTACTATTTAAAGGCAGATATATAAACCATTGGAGTTAAATAAAAGCCTAGAGATAAATTCTTCCATATATTGTCAAGTTATTTTTGACAAGGTTTCCACGAACATTTGGTGGAGGAAATACTAATCTTTTAACTAAATATTGTTGAAAAATAATAATTACATGAAAAAGAATAAAATTGGACCCTTACCTAACACATATACAAATATTAACTCAAAATAGATAAAAGACCTAAATATAAATATTAATACTATAAACTTTTAGAAGAAAATTTGGGTCATAAAACCTCACAACATTGAAATTGGCAGTGATTTCTTGGATATGATTTCAATGGCACAGGCAACAAAAGGGTAAATAAACTCCCTAAAAAAAAATATTGTATATCCAAAGACAGTGTAAACAGAGTTAAAAGTTACTGATAGAATAGGATAAAATATTTCCAAATGCTATATCTGAAGGTATATTAATATTCCAACTAGAAATCCTAAAAATTAGCAACAATAAAAGCTTTTACCTATCTCTAAATTGTATTGTTTGCTTTTAATGATGAAATAATTTAGAGCAGTCTGATATGGCAATGGTGGCAGCATGTAAAAATTAAAGATAAAAGGTCATATTGTTCACTTAAAGAACTGGAAGAATCTGGGTATCATTGGATTAATATAGCCAGAAAATATTATGACACAGAGATAAATATTGAAATAAAAATTATATCTAATAGTTTAATTCATGAGAATACATGAATTTATTTTAGGAAATTTGAGAGGTTGAAGAAAGAAAGGATGTGATTGTAAAAAATATTTGCAAAGAAAGAAGGAAAGTGACTATGCTTTGGATATTTTAAAGAAATATTCCATTGATTCTTATATTATATATGCACGTGATAAGTATTTTACATAGGGTATTGTGGTGGTACTGGGGATTGTTCCCCGATGTGTTCAGCCTCCAAACTACACCCTCAGCCCTTTATATATTTTTTGAAACAGGGTTTCACTATATTGCTGAAAATCTCACTGAGTTGTCGACTGTTCCACAAACTGACCTTCCTGTCTCAGCATCCGAGTACTGATATTACAGGTGTACATCACAGCACCCATTTAGAATATTGTTAAAATAATAATACTATGACGAATTAAACACAATTCATTTTCCATAGAGACATTCAGCATTTTCCTGATAGTTTATACTGGAAACTGCTTTTTTAAAGAGCCATTTCCAGGAAAATGCAAACTGTGAGACCAGTGTAAGTCTCAGTTTCTTGAAGATAAAACTATTCTCTAAGCTACCGTCATTGACTCCATCTTTTTTTTTTTTTTTGTGGTACTGGGGTTCGTGGAAGCCCTTCTACCTCCGGACTACACTCCCAGACCTATATTTATACTTTTTTTTAAATTTGGAAACAGGTTCTATTAAGCCAGCTGAGGCTGGCTCCGAACCAGTGCAATCCTCCTGTCTCCGCCTCCCAAGAGCGGGAATTACAAGCTTGTGGCACCATGCCCAGCGACTCCATCATTTTTAACATTTGGAATGTTTTTTATCTCTTCCCACTACCTCCATCCCTCATTACATGATTTTGTTCTTTTTGGTTTTTAACTAAATTAGTACTCTCTTTTGATTACCTTCTACTCCTCTGTGTAGCTTATCTTGAACTTTTAATTGCATAAAAATCACTACCATTTGATAAATCCATTTGTTTGTATTTACAGGTTGGAGTATCTCTTTAAAAGGCAGCAGAAGTATTTTATAATTAAGAAAAATTGGTTGTAAGTAAAGTGAGCTGACTTTAGACATATGGCCATCGTCTATCTTGATCTTCATTTGTTCCAATCTCACTGACATTTTGATAACAATAAATTACTCTGGCTAAGATAATTTTACTGACAAAGTATGGCAAATAGCTGAGTAATATTATTATAGTTCTGTTTGCATAGTTTAAACAGTCATAAAAATTATTTTTTTTACTTTCATCATGTCCTAAATATAGACTAAAGATGAGTTTTACTCTAGCTCCCCTGAAACAATTGGTTGAAATTGTTGGAAATATAACATATTTGACAGTCCCTTTTTATTCCACAATCTACTGCTAAATAATTATTGCCACTCAACCTTTCTTGGTGTATGCTATTTATTATCTGCCTTTCTGTATCACTTAAAAATTCATATGCTGAAATGTATCTTCATAGTGATGATACATAGAGGTGAGACCTTTGCAGCGTGGTTAGATCATAAGGGTTCTGTTCTCATGAATAGAATTACTAACCCAGTAAAAGAAGGGAGCTATTTTACTTTACTCTATATAATAACACATAGAAGTTGCCATCTATGGGAAATGAGTCCCAACTAGGTACCAAATCTGTTGATGTCTTGATCTTGGATTTCTCAGACTCCAGAAATGTAAGCAATCTCTATTGTCTATAAATTACCCAGTATATGGTATTTTTAATAATAGCTGAAGCAAAGTAAGACATCTTAAATATTTCAAACCACCTTGCTTCTCTATTTTGCTATGTGACCCCTAACTCCTTCTGCCACTACTTTTATATTCCAGTGTCAAAAATTATTTGTAATTTTGGAATTTGTGGAAATGAGAAATCCATTGATTTGTGGTTTAGTAAAGTTTTGTTAGCATTTACTCTGATGTTGAATTTGACATGTTTTTCAATTTTATCCTGGATAACCTAGTATTAGTTTTATATATATGTGCATATTTTATATTCTAACATTATATATGTGTGCATCTTTTTATATTCTAACTTATTCTAGTTTCTTCCTTTATGTCAGTGTACTTAGCTTGTAGAAAGGTAGTTTTGGATTCTAAAACATGCACACAATCTTGAAATAAAAATAAGCTTTTAGAGATCCCTGGAGAAACCAGGCCCAGTAAGACGCTGGGTTCTGGGCAGGGGTCGCGCGCGGCGCACAAAAGCCGGGGCCTGGGTCGCGGGACCCTGGGCCCCGGGCCGAACTGCGCATAGCACGCCAGACCCCTGGAGAAACCAGGCCCAGTAAGACGCTGGGTTCTGGGCGGGGGTCGCGGGCGGGGCACGCCTAATGGGGCCCGGGTCGCGGGACTCTGGGCCCCGGCCGAACTGCGAGTAGCACGCCAGACCCCTGGAGAAACAAGGCCCAGTAAGACGCTGGGTTCTGGGCGGGGGTCGAGCACAGGGCACGCCAGCTGGGGCCCGGATCGTGGGACTCTGGGTCCCGGCCGAACTGCGAGTAGCATGCCAGACCCCTGGAGAAACCGGGCCCAGAACAGAAAAAGATAAAGAAAAATATCGGAGAGGTGGTAAGAAAGCCGTTATGGATGCCAGGACACTGGAGATGCAGACAAAACTTATCTAAATGCACTGGAACTTATGGAAAAATTCGCCGTGAAAGAGGACTGCTATTTCTCTATATTGTTAAGAATCTCAGACATCACATATAAGGAGAGAGTTTAGCGGAGACCAAGGAGAAATGCGGTGTTGAAAGAGTTCTTCGCGATGGTGGTAGAGACTTGTATTCAGGAGAAGCAGAAACCGGATCTTACCAACTTTATTTTTTTGGAGAAATTACACCAAATGTCGAATGCTACCATCACGCATGCTTAGGAACACTGGACAACATCCAGAGTGGAAAAAGAGCCTGGGAAGGATTTGAAACGGTGGAGGCAGTGGCAATGCCAGTGGCCAATATTCGGGGGAGGCAGAGATCTGATACATTACAACTGGAACCTTTGAAATACTAACCACAGAGACAGTGATCGGAACCTGCTGAGGGGTTAGGCGGGCGCCGGGGCCAGTGGCTGACATCGGAGCTTGCTGTGAGGCAGGGCCACTACTGAGGCCTCCGTGGCCGGGATTGGAACCTGCAGAGGGGTTAGACCGATGCTGGGGCCAGCGAGGCCGGCATTGGAGCCTGCCATGATGCAAGGCTTGTGCTAGGGCCTCCGAGGTCGGGTCCGGAACTTGCTGAGGGGTTAGGCCGGTGCTGGGGTCAGCGAGGCCAGCATCGGAGCCTGCCGTGAGGCAAGGCCAGTGTTGGGGCCCCCGAGGACGGGACCGGAGCCTGCTGAGGGGTTAGGCCGGTGCTGGGGCCAGCGAGGCTGG
The DNA here is from genome assembly GCF_963383645.1 of Muscardinus avellanarius. Classification (NCBI taxonomy): domain Eukaryota; kingdom Metazoa; phylum Chordata; class Mammalia; order Rodentia; family Gliridae; genus Muscardinus; species Muscardinus avellanarius. Next base: position 116,763,506 of record NC_137791.1, on the reverse strand, counting down.
CATCAGAGCCTGCCATGAGGCAAGGCCGGTACTTGGGCCTCCGAGGCCAGGAGAAGAGCCTGCCGAGGGGTTAGGCCGGTGCTGGGGCCTCCAAGGCCAGGATAAGAGCCTGCTGAGGGGTTAGGCCGGTGCTGGGGCCAGCGAGGCCGGCATCGGAGCCTGCCTTGAGGCAAGGCCGGTACTGGGGCCTCCGAGGCCAGGACAAGAGCCTGCCGAGGGGTTAGGCCGGTGCTGGGGATAACGAGGCCGGCATCGGAGCCTGCCTTGAGGCATGACCAGTGCTGGGGCCTCCGAGGCCGGGATCGGAGCCTGCAGAGGGGTTAGGCCGCTGCTGGGGCCAGCGAGGCCGGCATCGGAGCCTGCCTTGAGGCAAGGCCGGTACTGGGGCCTCTGAGGCCTGGATCGGAGCCTGCCGAGGGGTTAGGCCGCTGCTGGGGCCAGTGAGGCCGGCATCGGAGCCTGCCGTGAGGCAAGGCCGGTACTGGGGCCTCCGAGGCCAGGATAAGAGCCTGCCGAGGGGTTAGGCCGGTGCTGGGGCCAGCGAGGCCGGCATCGGAGCCTGCCGTGAGGCAAGGCCAGTGTTGGGGCCCCCGAGGACGGGACCGGAGCCTGCTGAGGGGTTAGGCCGGTGCTGGGGCCAGCGAGGCTGGCATCAGAGCCTGCCATGAGGCAAGGCCGGTACTTGGGCCTCCGAGGCCAGGAGAAGAGCCTGCCGAGGGGTTAGGCCGGTGCTGGGGCCTCCAAGGCCAGGATAAGAGCCTGCTGAGGGGTTAGGCCGGTGCTGGGGCCAGCGAGGCCGGCATCGGAGCCTGCCTTGAGGCAAGGCCGGTACTGGGGCCTCCGAGGCCAGGACAAGAGCCTGCCGAGGGGTTAGGCCGGTGCTGGGGATAACGAGGCCGGCATCGGAGCCTGCCTTGAGGCATGACCAGTGCTGGGGCCTCCGAGGCCGGGATCGGAGCCTGCAGAGGGGTTAGGCCGCTGCTGGGGCCAGCGAGGCCGGCATCGGAGCCTGCCTTGAGGCAAGGCCGGTACTGGGGCCTCTGAGGCCTGGATCGGAGCCTGCCGAGGGGTTAGGCCGCTGCTGGGGCCAGTGAGGCCGGCATCGGAGCCTGCCGTGAGGCAAGGCCGGTACTGGGGCCTCCGAGGCCAGGATAAGAGCCTGCCGAGGGGTTAGGCCGGTGCTGGGGCCAGCGAGGCCGGCATCGGAGCCTGCCGTGAGGCAAGGCCGGTACTGGGGCCTCCGAGGCCAGGATAAGAGCTTGCCGAGAGGTTAGGCCGGTGCTGGGGCCAACGAGGCCGGCATCGGAGCCTGCCTTGAGGCAAGGCCGGTACTGGGGCCTCGAGGCCAGGATAAGAGCCTGCTGAGGGGTTAGGCTGATGCTGGGGCCAGCGAGGCCGGCATCGGAGCCTGCCGTGAGGCAAGGCCGGTACTGGGGCCTCCGAGGCCAGGATAAGAGCTTGCCGAGGGGTTAGGCCGGTGCTGGGGATAACGAGGCCGGCAGCGGAGCCTGCCGTGAGGCATGACCAGTGCTGGGGCCTCCGAGGCTGGGATCGAAGCCTGCCGAGGGGTTAGGCCGGTGCTGGGGCCAGCGAGGCCGGCATTGGAGCCTGCCGTGAGGCAAGGCCGGTACTGGGGCCTCTGAGGCCAGGATAAGAGCCTGCCGAGGGGTTAGGCCAGTGCTGGGGCCAGTGAGGCCGGCATCGGAGCCTGCCTTGAGGCAAGGCTGGTACTGGGGCCTCTAGGCCAGGATAAGAGCCTGCCGAGGGGTTAGGCCGGTCCTGGGGCCAGCGAGGCCAGCATCGGAGCCTGCCGTGAGGCAAGGCCGGTACTGGGGCCTCCGAGGCCAGGATAAGAGCTTGCCGAGGGGTTAGGCCGGTGCTGGGGCCAACGAGGCCGGCAGCGGAGCCTGCCGTGAGGCATGACCAGTGCTGGGGCCTCCGAGGCCGGGATCGGAGCATGCCGAGGGGTTAGGCCGGTGCTGGGGCCAGCGAGGCCGGCATCGGAGCCTGCCGTGAGGCAAGGCCAGTACGGGGGCCTCCGAGGCCAGGATAAGAGCCTGCCAAGGGGTTAGGCCGGTGCTGGGGCCAGCGAGGCCGGCATCGGAGCCTGCCTTGAGGCATGACCAGTGCTGGGGCCTCCGAGGCCGGGATCGGAGCCTGCCGAGGGGTTAGGCCGGTGCTGGGGCCAGCGAGGCCAGCATTGGAGCCTGCCGTGAGGCAAGGCCGGTACTGGGGCCTCTGAGGCCGGGATCGGAGCCTGCCGAGGGGTTAGGCTGCTGCTGGGGCCAGTGAGGCCGTCATCGGAGCCTGCCGTGAGGCAAGGCCGGTACTGGGGCCTCCGAGGCCAGGATAAGAGCCTGCTGAGGGGTTAGGCCGGTGCTGGGGCCAGCGAGGCCAGCATCGGAGCCTGCCTTGAGGCAAGGCCGGTACTGGGGCCTCGAGGCCAGGATAAGAGCCTGCCGAGGGGTTAGGCCGGTGCTGGGGCCAGCGAGGCCGGCATCAGAGCCTGCCGTGAGGCAAGCCGGTACTGGGGCCTCCGAGGCCAGGATAAGAGCTTGCCGAGAGGTTAGGCCGGTGCTGGGGCCAACGAGGCCGGCAGCGGAGCCTGCCGTGAGGCATGACCAGTCCTGAGGCCTCTGAGGCTGGGATCGGAGCATGCCGAGGGGTTAGGCCGGTGCTGGGGCCAGCGAGGCCGGCATCGGAGCCTGCCTTGAGGCATGACCAGTGCTGGGGCCTCCGAGGCCGTGATCGGAGCCTGCCGAGGGGTTAGGCCGCTGCTGGGGCCAGCGAGGCCGGCATCGGAGCCTGCCGTGAAGCAAGGCCGGTACTGGGGCCTCTGAGGCCAGGATAAGAGCCTGTCAAGGGGTTAGGCCGGTGCTGGGGCCAGTGAGGCCGGCATCGGAGCCTGCCGTGAGTCATTACCAGTGTTGGGGCCTCCGAGGCCGGGATTGGAATCCTGCCAAGCGGTTAGACCGGTGCAGGGGCCAATGGCCAGCATCGGAGCCTGGCGTGAGGCAAGTTCACTCCTGCGGCCTCCAAGGTCGGGACCAAAGCCAGCTTAGGGGTTTGACCGGTTCAGGGGCCAGCGAGACCAGAACTGGGTCCTCCCATGAGGCAAGGCCGCTGCGTGAGCCAGCGAGGTCTGGATCAGTCCACTGAGTAGCCAGGCCACTACTGGGACCATCAAGAGTGGGATTGGTACTTGCAACGCAGCATGCACAGAGAAATATCGCAGAAAATATAAATCAGACGCTTCTCTTAATCAGCAATAACTAGGAGGAAAAGGGCAACAGGAAGAGGTTGAGCTATAGAAAGGGCCCTATAGTGAAGCAACTAATGTGATCAATCAGAGGGTATGTAATACTGGAGGACGGAGCCTCTTTAAAATGCAGGAGGTACATAAACAAATGTATCAAAGTAAATCACCAAAGAAGTGTGGGATGGTAGGAGGGGGAGGGAATGGGACGGGGGCTGGAGGAGGGCTAATTGGATGATGTGTGCTTGTATATCCTCTCAAGTCTTGTACTCCAATGTGATTGATATATGACTACAATGCACCAATTTAAAAAATAAATTAATTAAATAAAAAAATAAGCTTTTAGATTATAACTTATTTTAAAACTCCCTTGTATTTTTTGAAAGAATTTTCTTTATGGTGGAAAATTGCAAAGAGAATTGTTTGGGTTATTAGGCAAATTAGAATTGAAGCATATATTTTGGACCAATTTATTGAAGCAGAAACTAACCAAAAAAATAGCATACAAAGTCTTTACTGAGAAGTACTAAAAATAAACTTTGCTTAGTGCCAATATTTCTTTACTGGATAAAGACAAAATAGGTTTTGAAACAAGATACATCATAGATAATGGTTTATGAATAAAGCTACATTTTCTACTTCATCAATAGACAAGAATTTAATTATACAACACACACACAAATTTCTTTGATGATCTGGCAGATGTTCTAATAAAATTGATTTTACAGTGATTAAATTATGAAATTAGGTATCATAAAACATTGTTTATCATTTTGCTTGATCCAGTTGGGTAACATATCCTCTTTCAGATTAACAATCTTCCTGGGGTTAAATACTGTAACTACAGAATGGTGTTTCAACATATCACCATTGTGTGCAATGTAAGGCAATCATGAGAAATAAAAGGTTTAAAAGTTCATATGCCTTAAAGAAAAAGGAAGTGTGAGGATATTAAGAAATTGGAACTCTTAACAATATAACATGGTACAAGTGCCATGGGGAAAAATTTTCTGTTTCTCAAGAAGTTAAATAGTTAATTATTATATTATCTAGCAATTCCAACAATAATCTTTTTACACCAAAATAATTGAAAGCGAGGACTCAGGTATAGAAGCATTGTTCACATTAGCTAAAAGCTGGAACCAAACAAATGTCCATCAGTAGATGAGTAGATAAACAAAATGGTTATGTTCTCTATTTTGCACACTCAATTCTATAGTATGCACACACAATTATACACAATATGCACACACAATTCTATAGTATGCATCCTTAAAAAAAGGAATGTTGTTCAGATATATGCTACTACCTGAAAGAGCAAGAGCAGTATATATATACTGAGCTGTTATAATAGACTTAGTAGCAAGTATAGTAATGTGGGATTGGATCAAGTGATGGCATAAGGCTTTTCTCATGACCAGGACAGTGATCTATCCTCATATAACTATTAACTGTTGGTGGTAAAGCCATATCCATGACCACAAAATGTGATAGCTTCACATATAGAACTACACATTTAGGTATAGGAATACTATCCTAATAAATTTATTCTAAGAAAAAATATTTGAGACAAGGTAAGTAAATGTTTATTTAGAATAAAGTTAATGTCAACATCACTAAAAAGAATAAAGTGAGAAACATCAAATGTTCTGTTGAATATGGAGACCTCAACTATATGTGGACATTATTTAGAAAATAAAAATATTACTGTGGAAACCACATAGACATATAGGAAATATCTGATATAATATTAAATGTATACTGAACAATAATTGTGAGACACTTTTGTTAACACATGTTGCCGGCATGTTGCTAAAAGCTGGATGTTGTTGCTAAGAATTAGATATTGTTATACAAACAAAAGTTTAAAACTGCATTATATATTATATATAAGATATATAGTTGAAATTGCTGGATAGTGTGGTAATTCCCTATTTTCCTTTATGAGGAACAACCAACTGTTGCCTAGAGCAGCTGCACTATAAATGTTATCTTTACAAATTATTTTCATTTCCCTCTATAAACAGTTGTAGGTGTATTCATGTGTATATGTATATGTACATAATAATAATTTATTATGTAACAACATTCACAACATATTCACAACATATTCACAACATATTCACAACATATTGAATGTTGGGCATGGTGGAGCACCCTTGTAATCCCAGCACTAGGGAGGCTGAGACTGGAGGATCTCACAGGTTCAAAGCCAGCCTCAGCTACTGAGTGAGGCTCTCAGCAACTTAGTGAGACATTGTTTCCAAATAAAATATAAAATAGGTCTGGGAGTGTAGCCTGGAGATTAAAAAAAAACAACCCTGGTTTCCACCCCCAGTACCACCAAAAAGTATAGAATAATTTCATTATATAAAATTACTCATAGCTGGACATGGCGGCGCACACTTGGGAGGCAGAGACAGGAGGATTGCGCAGGTTCTAAGCCAGCCCTGCTGGCTTAAGAGACCCTGTTTCCAAAATTATAAAAAGTATAAAATAGGTCTGGGGGTGTAGCCCAGAAGTAGAAGGGCTTCCAGAAACCCCAGTACCACAAAAATAAATAAATAAAAATAAAAATAAATTTACTCATATATGCACATAATTGAGTAAAGTTCATATTCATAAGCATAATGGATAATTCTATGATTTGCAATTAGATTTCCTTGTTCTTAAATTTTCTTGTCTATAATAAATAGCTAACTTAATTATTGGAAAGAAATAGAATTTTAAAAATGTAGTTCTCAGCCATTTTTGTTGGGTTGGAGCAAGTCTATCAGACCATGTTAAAATCTTAGAATAATTGGGCATGTTGGCGCATGCTTGTAATCCCAGCATTCTGGAGGCTGAGACCATAGGATTGCAGTTCATGACAGCCTCAGCTACTCAGTGAGGCCCTTTGTAACTTAGTGAGACCCTTTTTAAAAATAAAGAATGAAAAATAGGGAAGGGAGTGTAGCTCAGAGGTCAAATGCCCTGGGGTTCCATCCCCAAACCTGCAAATAAAAAAGATCTTAGAATAATATAGATTTACCTGCTTGGCTCAGGGAAACAGATCCCCTTGTTCTACAGCCAGGCTTTACTTGACATGATATGTTCTAGATAATTTTACTCACCAAATGCAGATGAGAGAATCAGAGGAACAAAGACATCTCCAGTTTTCACCTGTTTTCTGTTGAACTTCTAAAGAAAAAAAGTGCATATCCCAATTGCTAACATCGCCATAAAATGTCACTTTTAATTGGATCGGAATTATGCAGTGAGGTGTGACAAGGAAGAAGGGGTTATTATCAGCTAATAATTTGACAGAAATGCAGTCTCCTGCTCCTAATCCTTCCAGGGTGTTATCTCATGATTACCAAACACCCTGCTTAGATATGCCTTATTAGTCTCTCTTTTGGATATCTTCATTCTTCAGAAAACCATACTTCTGTGTGCTAAAATATGATGAGGTTAGCAGTTTAAAATATGAGTAGCTGCTTCAGCTGAACTAGTAGTTCACAAAAAATTAATCTAGCCTTTACATTAATCTGCAGGCCAATCAAAATGTTTCTTTAGTCCAAGCAGTTTTATAATACAGTCTAAATCATTCTGTTCCAGGTGCTTTGTGCTGCTTAAAGGAAAAGTAACAAGAAATTTTAATCTGAAGATTTTTAAGTATTTTTGGCTGGTACTGACTGGTATCACCTAGCAACTATGGAACATACTGAGAAAATTGAACAAATAGGAACTCATCCATCCTGTCACCTCAGAACAAATCATTAGGAGAGAGTGTGCTTGCTGATTATAATAAGGACCATAAAAATAAGACACAGATTTTTTTTGAAAAGGCAAAACATGGTTTAAAATAACATTATATGGCAACTGATATTATTGGGATGATTAGCTAAGTAACATTCATAAAAGCCAGAGTTTGAAAGAAGATGCAGAGACTTCAGTCTGTAATACGGATGCACAGAGACACTGAGGAATACTGCCTAGGCCACAGACAATGAACTGGTTTAAATAATATGTTGTTGGGAACAGAGCAAAAAGCTTAAAATTTTACCAAAGAGTCTCTAAGTTATGGGCATGTTGACAACATATATTATTTTCAAAACATTATGCCAGATGTGAGTTTGGGTGAGTCTCTAATGCTGATGTAAAATGTTCCCATGGTAAGATGAGTTCAAGGAGTGAATTGCTTCTGAACAAAAAGCAAATCTACTGGGCACTCAGACCAATCCTCCAGACATTTTATAAAATTATAAACTTAAAAGAAAATAGAGTTTGTCTTTGAATAGAAAGATTTTGTCTTCTATGCCTTCAGTCCTGTTAAGTGTAACTGGCAAGTAACTCACTCTGAATTTTAATTTTTTTTAAATTGAAACCTAGATAGCTTCAAATTTTATGTATATACAAGCTAACAGAAAATAAAACTAAACCTATATTTACTAGAAAATATCCCCTTTAATTTAACTGCCTTCCAGAAGAAAGTTAAATAATTTTTAAAAGAACATATCTCAACCATATACAAGATACAGTAGAAAATTACTAGATGTGTTTAAAGCATTAGCTAAATTTTTTAACTTTATTATTGGTGAATTGTAGTCATACATTTTAATGGAGTAGAAGATGGATGAGGCATACATGAACATATTATTCATTTAGTCCTTCCCCAGTTTTCCCATTCTCTCCCCCAGCCCTCCTTCTCATGTTTGTCTTAGTGATTGACTTTATATATTTGTGAGTGTACATCATGTACATTAGGAAATTTTCTTTTTCTCTCCTCCCATTGATCCCAGGTAGGCTTCCTTATTTGCTCATCTATGGTTTTCCTCCTTTGTCTAGAGTTCTCCCTATGACTCTTTTTCTCCCTAACTTCTATGTATTAGGGGATCATTCAATTTCTTACTTTTTGTGACTGACCCTTAGCATAATGTTCTCTAGTTTCATTCATTTCCCTGTAAATGATATAATGTTGTCCTTCTTTATGGCTGAGTAAAATTCTATTGTGTACATAACCCATAGTTTGTAATTCATTTATTTGTTCATAGACATCTTGGCAGAAGAATATGTCACATTTTTTGAATTGCTAATGTTCACCTTGTGACCCAGGATGTGATCTATTTTGGAAAATTTCCATGAGCAGCTAAATAAAATGAGAACTCTCCTGTAGTTGAAGGTAATATTCTCAATGTGTCTAACAGATCCATTTATTTTATGGTGTTCTTTAGGTCTGAGGCATCTTTACTGACCTTTTGTCTAGAAGATTGGATCCATTATTGTGAATCCACAATATTATTGTATTATTGTATTGTGTAACTTAATGTCACAAATAGTTGTTTTATAAAAGTAGTTGCACCTATGTGGGTACAGTCAACATTGGTGCATAAATGTTGACGATCATTATTTCTTCTTGCTGGATTATTTCTTTTACCAGAAAAAAATTACCTACTTTGTCTCTAATGATAGTCTTAGGCTTGAAGTCTAACTTGTCTGATATAGTTGCTACTACTGATTGTCTTTGAGTTCTTTTGGCATGGATTACCTTGTTCCAGCCCTTAATCTTTAGTTTGTTATTATCTTTACTTGTGAGGTGTGATTCTGCAGACAGCAGATAGATGGATTCTGGTTTTTAATACATTTTTGTCAACATACGTCTTTTTATTGGGGATTTGAGGCCACTTAAGTTCAGTGTGATTATTAAGAGATGATTTTTAATTCCAAACATTTTGAGTTTTAGCTTCTGTTTGAGGTAGTGTTTGTTTTTATTTGATTAGTTGCTTGCTTGATGGGAATTATTGCTTCTATGGTTCTGGTGTGCATTACTAATTTCTTTTTTGCAGTTAATCTCTTTGAATATTTTTTAAGGTGCTGGTTTTGAAGGCATAAATTCTTTCAGTTTCTGTTTGACATGGAAGATTTTTATTTTCCCATTGAATTTGAGAGACATTTTTGCTGGGTAGGAAATTTTGGACTTCAAGTTGTTTTCTCTCAGAGTTTGGAATATGATACTTTAGGCCTTTCTGTCTTTCATGACTTGGCTTGGGAAATCTGGGGTGATTATTATTTGTTTTTCTCTAAATGTCAATTGTAGTTTTGCTTTTGTAGCCTCTAAGAGTCTGTCATTGGCTTCTATGTTGGTCAATTGGACTATTATGTGGTGTGGTGAACCTTTTCTCTGGTCTTGTCTAAAGGGGGTTCTAAAAGTTTTCTGTATCTGTGCATCGACCTCTTTTGCTATGTTTAGAGAATTTTTCTGATATTACTTCTTTGAAAAGGTTGTTGACCCTTTGGTTTTACCTTCTATTCTTTCTTCTCTGCCTATAATGCTTAGGTTAGCTTTTGTAAGATAGGATCTTATGTCCTCAATGTCTAATTCATGCTGTCAAATGGATTTTTTCTTGTTGAGAAAAATACTGCCTGTGCCAATATGTTGAAATCTTGAGCCTATGACCTCCTCTAGTAACTTCGCAGTCTCTGGTATAATTTCTAAGTCTTTGATCCATCTCAAGTTGATTCCTGTGCATGGTGAGAGGTAAGACTTTAGTTTCATCTTTCTACAAATGCATAGCAAGTTCTCCCAACACCATTTGTTGAAAAGGATGCTTTTTTCTCTAGCAGATGAGTATAGCCTCTTTTTAAAAGATTAATTGACTATAGGTGTTTGGGTTTGTTTTTGTATTTTCTATTCTGTTCTACTGTTCTGTATGTCAGTTGTTGTGCCAATACCATGCTGTTTATACTTCTGTTGCTCTTAGTATAATTTGAAGTTAGGGATAATGATGTCTCCTGCATGGTTCTTACTGCTGAAGATTGCTTGGCTATTCTGGGTCTTTTCTTTCTCCATATAAAATTCATGACTGCTTTTTCTAGGTCTATGAAGAATGTTGTTGGTATTTTAATAGAAATTGCATTGAATCTATAGATCAATGGCAGAATGGCCATTTAGATGATATTTATTCTGTTGATCTATGATCAAGGGAGATATATCCACCTTCCAAGGTCAAGTGGGATGGCATCAAACTAAAAAGTTTTTTCTCATCAAAGGAAATTATCAGGAACCTAAAGAGAAAGCCTACAGAATGGGAGAAGACTTTTACCAGCCATCACTTTGATAGAGGGCTAATATCCAGAATATACAAAGAGTTAAAAAGGCTCTACACTACCAAAAAAAAAAAATAATCCAACTAATAAATGGGCAACTGAATTGAATAGACACTTTACAAAAGAAGAGATACAATGGAAAATAGATACATGAAAAGATGTTCAACATCATTAGCCATCAGGGATATTCAAATAAAAACTCTACTGAGATTTCATCTAACCTCAATAAGAGTGGTAAGCATAAAGAAATCAAATAACAACAAATGCTGGAGAGGATGAGGGGAAAGAAGAACTCTTTTACACTGTTGGTGGGAGTGCAAACTAGTTCAACTGCTATGGAGATCAGTGTGGTATTTCTTAGAAAACTGAGAATGGATGCACCATATGATCTGGCTATACCATACCACTCTGCTACTCTCAGAGGCTGTGCCTGTGCCACAGCTTTCTTGGTTATTTTCATTTTAGAAGTCCAATCCCAAGTTGTCTCCTTAAATACAAGGTGATACAAAGGTAGTATAAGCCTAGCTAGATGGGGTATAAATGTTTGCTTACATCCCAAAGAACCTAGATATGTTTGTAACTGTTTGACTGTTTTCAGTCAAATATACATTTATATTTTATTTATTGCTGCTTCAACCTTTGTATTCCTTGACCAAATAATTTCCAAGAATTTGACAGAATACTCTAGTCCCTGGTTCTTGTTTTTGTTGGTAGTCCACTTCTGTTCCTAGGGAGTGGCTTGGAAACTTTATGTAGCTGTTTTGAACTCTGCAAGAGACACAGGGGTAAGTATAGTATTATTAATGGTGTGGTTTAACCACACAGCCTCAGGCTTTTGCCAAGAGGTGAAATTTTGTGTTATGGAACTGTGATACAAGGTGGGATTATGCAGGTATCTCTAGGGTAATATAAAAAAAGTCTACTGGTTCCTTTCCCAGTTAAAAGCAAATTGTTCTTTACTCTTCAGAATAATATCATTGGATAAAAAGACATCTGTTAAGTCTATAATGTAATAGAACTATTCGACTATTCCAGTTTATGTGACAGGCAATTTATTAATTTTGAAATGTTGGATAAATCTGCATGCAAGGTTGATATTATTTTAACTTTTGATCATTGTTATGTTTTAGGAATTGTCGAGATTTTGTACTAGTTACACTGGAAAGCTGAATGTCTATGAATCAGATGGATTACACTTGCCTCTTTTAGTTTTACTATTGCCTGTTCGATATTTTCTGCCTCTCTGGTAACTTATACTATCATATATTTAAAATTTTTGTGACTTTGGTTTGGACAAAACTGCTGCCAGAACATTCAAAGTACTTTGTTGATCTGGTGTTTTCTTTTTTTTTTTTAATCACAAGTGGCATCCAGGAGCTTTTTATTATAGTTGCTGCCTGCATCTAACCTCTATTAAGCATGTTCATACTGGTGTGGCTGGGAGGGTGGAGGGTGGTTTCCTTCTGAGCTTTAACCTAATCTTGCAGAGGTTCATGCTGGAATCCTCATGACCTTATTTAATAATCTTCAGGTTCAAGTCCCTTTAAACTTCCCAGTACAAAGATAGGGCTGGGACTCCAGAATCAGAAGCTGGTTGAGTGTGTCAGTTTCTTCTGAAAGCAGGATGGGGGCAGCCAAATTTGTCATCCTTGGATAGAGCTGTATTTTGTGCCTCCAAAATCTGTGCCTCTGCCACTGTAATCAGGTTGAGATCCAGGGGTGTGTGCCCACCACCTGCCACTACTCCAGCCCATCTGCTGCTTGGTCATTTTTGGGGAGGTGGTGGAAGAGTGGCACATGGTACAGCACAGGTAGCAGGACTGCCCTGCCTTGGACTTTTGGCACAAGCCTTGCTATATCTGAATTTAGCCCAGTCATGGATTTGCTGATACCCACTAAAACATGTGGGTGAAGCATTTCTAAAGATTTCTAGACATCTTTTAGTTGAAGATGTACATAATCCCAATATTTTGCCCTTAAATAGGCTGGTATTGGAAACCACAAAAATGCCAGGAGCCACATTTTGTTTTTACTTTAGATTGCTGCTGCTTCAAAGGGGTAATTGGATGACTTAATCCTTCAGAATACACTGTCAGGGACCCAGTCAGGGACCAGCTGGGTTGCAGAGAAAGTTCTGGTGGTGAGATCCCCATAGGGAAGAAATCACACGGAGTCACCATTAAGAGAAGAACAAACAACTTTATTGTGTAGACCTGTTCCTTACATAGGGTTCTGGGCACAATGGCATTTGTCCACACCAGCATGGTCATGCATAGGTATGTTGTGCCTTGCCAAACCATTCCCACATAACTAAGTGCATATCTGTGATTGCATGGAATGAGTGGGGCCATTTTCTTACCACCAGCCTGTACTTCCTCTGGGTCCCATAATATAGAACTATTTTTCTTAGAACTAACAGAAACAATTAGCAGAATCATGTGATTGAGATTTTTTTTTAATTTTGTACATTAGGTGGTCACTTTTCACATAGGCTCAATTTGTATTTTGTAATATACTACTTCACATAAACACTTGTAGAAGAAATTTAAAGGTTTCTTTCTGCAGTGTTTTAGAATTGTACATTTTTATCGTTTCTTTTGAAGGACTTTGAAACAACTGCTTTCATAAACCTCTCTTAAGCTCTTGGAAGAAGGCACAACATTTTACCTTTAAGATAAAATCACCTTTTATTTTATTAAATTGTATATTTAAGGCAATATAAAGATGCAAAGCCAACCCACTGAGCACATATTTAAAGAGCTTTAGTATTAGTCATTGGAATGTAAACTACCAAAATAAAATATTCATTTTACTACTATAAATGTCATTTTGAGGGCAGACTCTAGGCAGAGCATGCAGGACCTATAGCAGCTTTAGCCGTTGAGTATACAAGACAGTCAGGAATGCACAGGAGTGGGGGTGGGGAAGCAGACCTTGTTTCAGAGGCTGGTCCTATGGGAACAGCTTAGAGATCCAGAGTATGGAGGATGAGCTTGGCAAGTGATGTTAACCAGAGTGTTCAAGAGAAAGAGGTCACATCTACTTAACAGTTTTGACACAACTTCAAGGAAGTCCACATGATGATTGCAACAGTGTAAAGTTACAGATTTATTGGTTCAAATATATTACTGTATTTAGAATTACACATTATCTTAGAAAGTCCTATTTTTACTAACTGTTGGAAAAATGGGTCTTCTTCACTTAATGTAGCTGATTTTAATTTCTTTTACTAAAAGTTTGACACATTTATTATCAGTTCAAATCAACCTTTTATCCCCAAGATTTCTCTTATATTTTATTACTTCTTGAATGACTCTAAGAAAATCTTTCCCTGCTTCTGCCAAATTAGTGAGGAGTGTGTGTGTGTGTGTGTGTGTGTGTGTGTGTGTGTGTGTATTTATCTACATGCTTCTTTTGTGGAAGGATAAATGTCAGGCACACCATAAACTTGCAGCTACCAATCTTCCATTCAAAAATGGAGGACATTCTGTTTAAATGTATACTATTTATGTTCAATAAAAAAAATGTTAAAAGAAAAAAAAATAAATAAATAATTGAAAAAAATGGAGGACATCCTTATTCTAAATGTTTTTATTTTAAAAGTCTTTGCATGCTGTGGGCATTTTACTATTGGACACCTTTGTTATGTTTGGAATTGCATAAACCCAAATTCCCTTTCCTTGTTGAGCACAAGAGAAAGCTTTGTAAGGTTTGGGAGGCAGAAGTGAATCAGCAACCATTGCTTCTGAAGCTGATTTTGCAATCAGATGCAGGAAAAGAGAGATGCATAGGGAACTAGTGGGTTTCAGGCTGTTATAGCTCTCCTCTGCTCTACGTGATTTCTGCTGGCAAATGGCATCTTCAGTCCCCTCCCCCAGCCTGGAATATGAACATGCAGGGGTTGTCTCTGCCCTGAGATGAGCTTCCACAGATCTTTGTGAAATTCTCCTTTTCATGGTACCACTCTGGTTCATGAATTGACTGGTTTCTAAGACTGGTTAGTTAATTATCCTTGTTTTCATCCTCTGCTCCATATTTTTCCTCATATTTTTTTCCTTCCATCTCTTCCTAAAATGGGCTTAGTTCCTGTGGCACTGATGATGACTGCTTCTTGACTAATTTCTGAATAATAAAGGTGGAGACATTTTCTCACTCAGGGCTATGACTACTCCCTCAGGGCTATGACTACACCCAGAATCAAAGGGAACATAGATTCCTCTAGATCATTATTTGCTTTTTTGCACTAAAAGATGGCAAACAACAATCACATCAAGATTGCCAACCTCTAGATTTATAAATGCATCAGATATAGGTGATAGTCTGGGTCATTCTCCTTCAAACAACCACTTGAAGAATCAGTAGAATGTTTCTATCCACTTCACTATTCTCACAGATATTTAGGGAGGGCAATCAGGAAAGAGAAACACTTGTGGTTCACTCTACATCTAATGTTATATTAATAGAGCTCAGTTCTATCTATGCTATATTTCTGATATACAAACAATTCTCATTTTGTATCATGTTTCTTATGATTTCTTTGAAATTCCACGATAGAATTTAGCATCTTTCTTTTCAGTGTCGTTATGAGAGTGGTCACTGAGAAAATGAAATTAATTTCCAATTTCATGTCTTAATACATTTCATGTTTATTTTGCCACAAATGATTCCTTTATCTGTTTTAACTTAAGAGGGATATATTGTTAAATGTAGGCTCTATCTGCTTATTTCACTTTATTATGACTTAAAAAAAATCTCCTCTCTGGAGTAGGAATTCATTCTGAGGATGTTGCAGGATGGAAAAAGTGCCAGGCTATCAGGTTAACAGATAAGACTCAGGTTAAGATTTTAATCTTCTTTAAAGAAAGGAGTGCTTTTCTGCATATTGGCCAACACCATTTCTTTGTAACAGACTGAAGTAAAAACACAGGGAATGCTTTCTTAGATATATACAAAATAAAGTTGGACATCAGATGCAGATGTACCATTGGATGGAGCTCCTGATTGTATTTTTTCCTCCAATAGAAAATGACGACTCAAAAATAATCCTTTGACATGATCCTTTGGACATGGGATTGTTCTTTAATAGATTGATAAAAATGGTAGGGCTGTCCTTGTCTAGTGGTTTTATTTTCAATCTTGACAACTGATAGTAATGAATAACTGAAGATTGGAGAGTGGCATTTTTGTGCTCTTCAGTTTGAATTTCCCTTAAATCCTCTTTTATTTGCATTTTACTCTCTTAATTTTTTGCAATTACTTAGGTAGCCAGTTTCTCCTCTTATCTAAGTTTACATATTTTAATTTTTCCATAAGTTGTCCCGTGTTATTAAATGTTAATCAACAAGATGCTTCAGAAATAGCTCAGATCTTCCTGGTACCCTGCTTGGATCTCAATTCTAAACTAAAGGCTGAGGTCAACACTCTGACCTCACTTCACCTAAGCTAAATTCATGAAAAAAATGGTCTGAATGGGTCTCTTCCATTCTTTCCCAAGAGGAAATATTTGCTTAGACATCTGAGGGAGGAGTTTCTGTAGAAAATTTGGCATTTTTTAGAAGTCATAGTCATAATCTCTGTCTCTGATGTATATTCTATGCCCATTCAAACCGTGATAGACTTAATACATCTACATGAACAAGTGGCCACTTAATCCACTTGATTAGATCATTCCAAATTTGGCCATGCTGTCTAGAATCCTCCAAACAGAAAAAAAAAAATAAGGTGTTCACAGCCATAGCAAGCCCCTCTGTTCAACAACATAAGATGAGAGCTTTAGCTTCCTAATAGAAATCCATATATAACAATGTTATAAATGATGGTTACTAATAATGATAATGATAAGGTGCATGACATATTATTTCATTCTCCCTAACTTTGTCAAATACATTATGTAACATGAAAATTCAATGCCCATAAGGTTAACTAGCAAGCCATCACTACATTAGTGTTTCAAGCTCTATCCACACATAGAGTAGCATAAGCAACACAGCCTTGGACTCTGGCTTTTTTAATCTATGTCTACTGTGCTTCTGGGTGTATTAGCTTCTGTCATCTTTCACATAGGTGACAGTTGGCCAATCAGGAAAAATACTCTATACAAACCACTCATTAATGAATCATGTTGTTCCCAGACCTTTTCCCAGTAGGAGGTCTTTGAACTGCAACATCACATCTTGACTCTCCAGGTGTGTTGGCTGGACCTAGTACCACAGCTAGTTTGTTGCTTCACACCAGTAAGAATGCAGCAAATGTCAAAATGTGTAACATTGGTCACAAGCATTGATTCTTTTAGAAAAATCCTTCATTTTGTGTTCCTACCAAATTCTTCACTTGAGAGAGGAAAATGACACTCTATGATGTGAGAAAATCACTATTTAGTAGACCATGAAAAATATCATTTCCAATTCTCTCCCATCCTGTGGTATCAGTCTCTATCAAAAGCAGCTCATGTCCTTCTTGTGTGATGAAACCTTCAATGACATTATCAGACTCAAAGTGATTAATTTTATAATGTATTAGGAGGATTACTTACATCCATATAATCAGATATATAATACATTCTGGAAGGATCAGTGAGGCTTTGCAGGAATGTATGAACTGTAATGTTTTGACGATAGCACCTTGTTGTACACTATGGATTTCTACAAAAGAGTACAATTTCTAGAAAGAAAAAAATTAAGTGGGCAAATCCTATAAAAAGAAAATAAGTCCAGCAGTGAAAAAGCATTTGATGAAGTAAATTTATCTTTTATCCTAAACTTTTTAAGAAGTCCAACCTGCTTATAAAATAATGATTGTTTTCATATATATATATCCATCAGTACACTAAATATTTTATATATATCCCAACAACCTTGTGTGACAGGCATTACTTTATTTATATTTTTACATAGAAAGGACTCATGGTTCAGAATGCCTTAATAAATGCCCAAATCAATCTGCTCTTATGGACATGGCATCAATTACAACACCTCAGTCTGATCTCAGAACCTTTTACCTTTGAATACTATTTTTGTTCTCCAGTTTGCAAACATGTAAAACTATACTCTGGGCCTTGGGGCTTATTGTTCCTGTCTTTGTACTGACTCTCCCTCTCCCCACTTCTCTTGTTTCTACTGTCTCAGCTGGTTTTCCAACATCCCCACAAGTAATCTTTAATTGTATATGTCAATTTGAAAATGTCACAGTTTATATACTTACTTGATCAAAGGTTATTCTGGATGTTTACATGAGAGCATTTGTATGAGATGAACATTTAAATGGATATATTAAGTAGATTTTCCTTTCTAACATCAGTGAGCCTCATACAATCAGTTGAAGGACTGATTAAAATGCAAGGAAGGACTGAGCCTGCCCAAATAAGAGGGAGTGTTCCTCTCTGGAGGCCTTCAAGGTGAAACATCAGCTTTATTCTGCTCTCAGACTCATACTGTAACATAGGCTCTGCTAGCGATAGAACTTTTCTGGCCTTCAGATTGGAACTACTATGAGTTTCCTAATTCCCAGGCTGCTATGATTTAAATGTGCTTGCCAAAATTTTAAGTGTTGGAAACTCGTCACTAAAGTTATATGGTAATGGTATTTAGAGGTAGTATTTTGGGGGATAATTAAGATTTGAGGAGATCCTAAGGATAGGTCTTTCATGATCTCTTTAACAGCTTAATAATAAGTATAACCCAGGTGGCAGCATGCTGTGTCTGAACTTGTGACCCTCTGCCAGGTCATTATGCAGCAGGAAAACTTTCACATAGAAGACTAGGTTAAAGATAAACAGATGCTGGCATAATTCTTTAGGACTTCCTAGCTTCCAGAACCATGGAATAGAAAACATTCTATTCTTTATAAATTACCCAGTCTTGAGAATATTTTTACAAACAAAAAGGAGACTTAAACTGGAACATAATCACCTGATGTTTGGGATTTCCAATTGCCAAACTGTTCCTAAAGATTTTGAGATTGCCAGCCTCAAAAAAACATGTAAGCCATTTTTATATTCTTTCTCCCTGTCTGTCTTTCTCTATATATACATATAGAGATCCCTCTCTAAACAAATATTGAAACACAAAGATATCTATAAAGAGGGAGAAAGAAATAAGAGAAATTTATAAAACTTTTTATAAAAGTATTCAGTCACTATAACTATCGATACATTGAGAAAGAGAGAAAGAATGAGAGAGTAGAGACTGTAATATTCATAGGCTTGAGTAACACTGATAGACATAAATAGTAATCTCATTTTGTGGCTTGACTATGTGAAGGTGTGGTATGTTCAGGAATTCAACAGACTCCTAATGGTCCAACAATGAATAATTTAATTCAGTAAAATAGTAAAATTATACACATGTATCTTTATTCATATTTCTTGCACAAATTTTATTGCTGTAATCTCACTCTTAAAGTCCCAATATACATATCTACAATCTATTTCTGAATGTTAATACATGCAAAAGAGTAGTGCTCTCTCAACCCAAGTTCTTCATCTCTCATCTGTGAGAATATAATCAGATCTTTTCTATTAAAGGAATAGCTTGACTTACACTTTGTTTTGTAAAACCACCATGTTGTAACCTTGTGTACACTTATATTTTTTGTAAAGTCAGCATTTCTTGGAAATTGCAAATTCCACTCCTCCCTCAACATACTCTGTAGTCAATGGTGTAAATATTACACACCTGTGCTCCCCCCAATAGAAGCACTGCACAGAAGCCTTGCATTGGAAATAAAAGCCTAGCAATCTTCCACCATTTTTTTTTTCTGCAAGCCTAACTTCACTGGTGGTGGAATACCTTTTTGCAAAAAGTAAAATCACCTGTTGAGCCACTTTATGAAAATGTGTCTTTTCTTATGATGGCATGGAATTTTATTTCTAACACATATTTGACTCACCAAATGACACCTTTATTCTACCAAAAATATTCCATTCAAAAACATAGAGATGATTATTTTATTTTTCCTCACCTAATTTTAATTCCTTAATAAAATTGTGGGCTGTATTTCAAAAATCTGTCTGAAACTTTCTTTCTCCAGTGAGTCTACCCCATGATAACTGCGTATTATGTCTACTCCTGGCACTAGTCTTCTCATTGTTATGAGTTTCTTTTTTATTTTTTGCATGTTTATTACTTATTGGTCAAGAACCACGCATAGTATTTTAATTCTTAAATAAATTTAACCTACTCCTTGGCTTAAAACCTTCCTCTGACTTTGTATTAATTAGATTCTTATTGCTGCTATAAGAAGCACTCCAAGATCTGGTTACTTATAGCAACTAAAATTTTTGTTTTATAGCTCAGGAGGTTAGAATTCCAAAGAAAGTCTCACTGAGATAAAATCTAGAAGTTAGTTGAGCTGTATCCTTTTGGAGTCTCTAGGGAGAAAGCATTCCTGACATTTGCAGCTTGTAGAGGCTGCCTACATTATATGGCTCCTAGACCTTTTCATATTCAAAGATAGAGGTGGAAGATCAAGTGTGTTTCAGTTTCCATCACTGACACTGAATCTTCTAATAATATCATTTTCAAGAATCCTTGAGGTTATGTTGAGCCCATTCTAAATTTAAGGTCAGCTGATTATCAGCCTTGATCATATAAAGTAACATGTTCACAGATTCAGGGCATTAAGATGTAGACATTCTCTCTACTACAGGCTTTTCTCCCACCTCACCCCAGGAGAAAAAATAGCTACAAAAATCAAACATGCAAATCCCTTTACTTCTTGGTGCTTCCCATTGCAGATGGCCTCTCCTTTGCTCAATGGCAACACTTACCTTTGGTGAATTTCTGACTTATCCAAGTTTGGCCTGCTGGAGGACATTTGTATTTGCTGTCCTTTGGTGTGAATGATGCTTTCTTAGACATTCAATTGTCTGGCTTCTTCTCATTATTTTCTTTTTCTTTTCTTTCTTCCATTAATTTTTTGTTGTTTCTAATTTAAAAATTTATTTATTTTGTTAAGTTTTTTAAAAAAAATATTAGTGCAATATAATTAAACACATTAGTAAAATGCAAAATGATGCATTCATATGTACATGCAACATCTCCTGGTGAGGTTAATTCATTTTTCCTCCCACAGGTTTTTCTGAACAGTCCATATGAGACTATTACAAATACTGTGCTCATTTATATGATTATTATTTATTCCCTTTATTGAATTTCAGCAGCTAAAATTGCCTCATTCGTTTGTTTTCTTATTCAGTGCCTTTTATACCCACTAGAGAGAGAGACAAGTGTGAATACTAATCTTATCTGTTATCTTAACAACTTTTACCTCCAGAGTTTACAACAGTATCTTGCTAGTAAATTCTCAGGGAACAGGTGATGAATAAGTGATTGAATAATTTTGTGAATACATTTTTAAAAGACTCACCAGACTTACATGCTTCTGACTTTCTTTACTCACATCAGGAAAAATATTTTTTTTTTCCATAAAGTTGACCATTGTTTAGAGAAAGAAGGTTTCATTTATTTGTTACCTCTGGGAAACTTGATTCCTCCTCTGAGAGAATTTGTAGCTCTCAAGAAAGTTGTCTTAGTTCCTTAATCTATTATACCTCTAACACTCTGGGAAATAAAAAAAAAAGTAGCTGCTTCCAAAAGGATGTACTAGAGAATTACATTAATTTAGACAACAAGAGAATTTACCATGTGGTCCTGTGATCTAAATGGAATGAGAAGTTCACTCTGTGCTGCTACTTAAATTACACGTGACTTCTATTGTTACTTTTCCTTTCACACAAAATCTTCCTTGTGCAGTTAGCTATAAATTTGGAGACCTAGACAATAAAATGTGATTCCCAATAAGTCTGAGGCAAACTGTACCACATTAGCTCTAACAGAGCGCCTTGGCAAGCTTAGCCAAGCATTTCAGGATCTGTTCTGATTAAATTTTAAATCATTTCTTGTCTCTTGTTTAGTTTTCTCATTGTTTGAGCCTTCAAAGGTAGAAAAACTTATTTCTTCTATGGAAGATCTTAAAAAATTTATCCCTATTATTATGTGTATCTTCTGATGTGCTCAGAGTATAAAGTAAGAAAAAAATAAACTATTTTATCTCCTACTTGACTACATTTATCTTGCAGTTCAAGAATTCAATATGGGCATCACTTTCTTATCCAGCTTCGTATATTTAGTAAATATCAAGTACTTGTGCTCAGTTAATATCAGCTTAATTTATAAATAATTGATGCCTTTAATACACAGGGTTTTGTGAGACTTTCAGAACGATTAAGTTTCATTTGTTTAAAATGAAAACACTCACTTGAATTGATCACTAATCACATATTTCACTTGAGATGCTACATGTTCCAAATTTTAATTTTCTTTGTACTATTAAAAATAGACATATTTTCTGCTTTTTTGCCAAGGTAAACATATAAATACCTCTGTTTACTTTTACTTATTTAAAAAGTGTGGCTATGATATCTATATCTTATTGGTGCAAGTAGAACCTCAGCCTGACCATCCACAAGCTTTCTTATAAAACTTATTTTTCATTAATCTCTTTTCATTGGGACAGGATCCATTACAAGGAAAATTCCCTACAGAATTCAAAGCCAGAGGCAACTCTCCTCTATATACTTGAGTGCAGTATATGATATTTGTATAGTCCTTCTGTTCAAGGGGCTCAAAGTACTTGATAAATATCATGCCATTGATCCTATCTACTTTTCCAAATAGTAAATGGCAAGAATAGGTATCGCCAGTCAGCAGTGAGAAAAAGTTCTGAGAACTAAAATTCAAAAGAATTTGACAGAGTAGCAAGAGAAACAACAGCATTGGCCACAGATTTTAAGTAAAAGCTCTCCTTGGTCTTTCAAATTTATCAATCCTCTTTTTATCACTAATTTATACAGACACGGTTCTTTTTCTGCCTTCCCTGCTTAGTTTTATTTAAATGAACCTTACTTTAAGTCATGTTGCTGATTATAAGTCTAGGAAACACATCATTATTTCTTGGTACACACATTGTGTCTAAAATCCATGTAATTCTCCCCTCCCTTCTTGTATTCAATTGAGAAAGACAATAAAGTGACTTGAGAAAGCATTGCTTTGACTCTTATTGTTACTAAAATGAAAAGCAAAGTTCATATTTAGTATACGTTTCTCCCACAGTCACATGGATAAAATAAGAAATAGTGGAATCAAATTTTTTGACTTGAGCAATTTTTTTCTGTAAAATAATTAAGGAAAATAGTGGATTATATTTAAAGGCCATTGGTATCAATATAATAGGTGAAAGATGTTTCCAACTACTTCCTGTGTTATGTGGGTTTGTTGTTCTTATACTCTATTTCCATAATTATTTTTTTGTATACTTATTACCAAATATCAATCTTGAATGAATGAATGTATGGATGACATGTTGCATTTAGGGAAATAATATGGAAATAATGATAATATGGAAATAATATAGAATATGGAAATTATATGGAATATGGAAATTATATGGAATGATATCTTTAATTGTTTCTGGCATCCTAACATACACACTAGAATGAAATTTAGATTAGCCATAACCACTCAATTAATTGTAAGGAGACATCTGAAGTACTGCAGTAGGCTTATTGTTTCTTGACTTCTCAGGATTATTTCGACCAACCATACTTTATTTCACAGAAATAGGAGCTATTGGAATAATTAGGGCATTTCAACAGGGCAAATAATTCTTCAACTACCTAAATGCCATGCTTTATACTAGTAGAAACATATTATAGAATATATCTATAACAATTATGAAAAATACTTTTAAAAGGCATAGAACAGTCCCTGCATGTGTTGCATCCACTCAAGTTATGTTTAATCAACCTCTGATTGCTGGAGACACAATATTGAGTCAAAAAAAGTTTTCTGTATAGTGTCATTGAAACTGAGCATAGTGTATTGAAACTGAGAGTAAGATCTTCTTGTGATTGGCTTACTGGCGCGTGTGTGTGTGTGTGTGTGTGTGTATGTGTGTGTGTGTGTATGTGTGTGTATGTGTGTGTGTGTGTGTGTGTGTGTGTGTGTTGGTGTGTGTGTTTTTACAGCGGATTAATACTAAGGACTACCTCTGAGCTACACTGTAAGCTCTATTTTTATTTTTGAAGCAGGATCTCACACTAAGTTCTGAGGACCCCCCAAAGATGATGAGTCTGGCTTCAAACCTGAATTTCTCTCATCTCAGATTGACAGGAGCATCACAAGATTCCTGATAGTAAAGGAGAGTTGTTGTTATGATAATGGCATTACCTGCCACCACTAAGAAGTAAGCCACATTAAGGGCATTCTCTCTTTCTCTCTCTCTCCCTTCCTCATACATTGATGTTCTACCACTATCTATAATGAGAACACTAGCCAGAATCCGAATTCTGCCTAATTATAATGACCCTCCCCTCATGTCTGTTGTCTTTTATATTACATAAACCACAGTCCTGTTAGTTCACATCTCCTCTGGAGATATTTTGTTCTCACAAGGCTCTTCTAAAAAGCAGAGCAAATCCCAGAGGGGAAAAGCTATACTATATAAATTTCATCACATCACCTGGCTCACAATGTTCTCTTAATACATGCTGTGGTGGCAAAACTTTCCCAAATATTTATTTTCTCTTTCAAACTACTTTCCCTTCTGCTCTGAGTCAAGCACCTTCCGCTCTAGAGGATCAGGTTGTCTTTTCAACTTTTTGCCATGCCAGTTCCTGGCTCCACCTTTATGGAGCAGATTGGTTGCAGGCTCAAGGTGTTAGCTGTGCAGCTCATGTCATATTAAGATCCTCAAAATGTATGTGGGCAGTACATTACAGAATCTAGTTATGCAATTTGTTGTTTTTTATAATCTAATTTCTGAAAATATAAGTTTCAATTTGTAACCTGTACTTTCTCAGTCTCCGAAAATTAAATAAAAATATCTCAACATATGGATACAGCTTTCCTTTCTGTAAATTTCTTATTTCCTTATGTATATATCTTAATATCACTTTCACTTTATTGAAGCTTTTGTTTTACTTTTTCCCCCTTTTTTTATCTTCAACTTTCATGTCTGTCTTCATTTCTTGTTCATCATGTAGTCTAGACAACACTGTTCATCATTTCATTATCTCATGGCAATTCTCGCAATTTATTTCTCTTTTAATTTTATGTATTTTTATTTACTTGTTGAATGAGAAAGGCTCTGTTCTATAAGATTCGGGAACTATGAGCTTAGAAAATATTGATGCGAACATATGTATTCATGCTGCTAATTTCAATTAGGTGACAAAGGTCTGTGGTGAATATTTCTAATTATTTAGCAAGGCGATTTCATATTCACTCTGCTAAGCTGTTTCATGTAGGCTCAACTAGGTTTTATTACTGCTTTAATTTCCACCTTTCTTTGAGTAATCATATAGCAATTAAAATCTTTTTCTCAAATGGAAACAAAAAACATGCCATTATCATGCTTAAAATTTTAAGTAATGTTCTAGTTAAACAATTAAATTTTAACATACATATGGAATAAAATAATTACCCACCAACACATAATTAAAATTTCATCTAAAATATTATATCATAGTAGGAGATGATACCTTAACCATTTTTAGTTATATAGTTCAGTCTCTACATTCTCTATTTTTTTTTCAGAAAACACAACATTTTTATATTCTTCTTCCCAAAGATTACATTGTCCATCACCCCCTGCTTCTCACAGAATCTCTTCTCTGCTTGGAATGCTTCCTCCAGTGTCTGGTGGGTGAGTCATTATTTTCTCTTTGACTACTGTGATGCAGCAAAGTTTTTATTTATCTCCAAGTTCTCAATACTTTCTGGTTTTGGTAGTGGAGATTGTACACAGAGGTCTTTATTTCTGAGCCATCCTCTCCTCACAGCCATTTCTAAGTTTTATTTTTGAAAGAGTCTTGCTATGTTGCTGAAGCTGAACTTGAATTTGCAATTCTCCTGTCTCAGCTTCCCAAGTGCAGTGTGTCATCATGCCTGACTCCATTCTTCTTTATTAACATGGAATTCTAGAACATAGAGCCTGTCTCATATTAACTTTTTAAATACTAGGATATGGAAGAGTGTTCTACAACTAATGGAAACTCAGAAAAAAAATTGTCACTAAATAAAACAAATTAATAGAAATTGAAAAAAACAAAATTAGTATATTTCGCAGAAATTTCATGCACAGGACAATTTCAGAGCATTTCTTGATGTGGTGATAAGTTTAATATAATATTAATATTAAATCTAAACAAATACAAAGTTCACAATTCACTGTACCTGGTGACTGCACTAATAGTGGGTTCTTATTCTCCTACATCTGAGTGATCCCTTACCAATAAAGAATTATGCAAATCTCAAATGAGGCTTTGCCCTGGGTCCTAGAGAAATTAGATACTTTGTATATTATGCTTTTAATGCCTAACTTCAATTTATGTTTCAAGAATGTACCACTGTAAAACTTTCTGGGTAGTTGCTCTTGCAAAAGGAAAATCTTTGGAACTGGACTGTATTCAATCAGGATAGGTAGAAAAACCAACTTTCTCTTATTACTCTTTTTGTCAGTACCAATAAGCTTTCTAAGTACTGTCATACATTCTAAATTAAAGACACGTGTTCTTTCAAAAATTGAGAACCGAAAATGAAAGGCAAGCTGTAAATGTGCAGTGCTTTACTCTTGAAATTACTGCTGAGTATATAGAAAAATGAAAAAGCCATTTAAAAGTTCAGGAGGTGTCTGATAAGAAGTGGAGGTCAAAAATAGTTATTCTTGATAAACTTATATTTTAAACATATTTTATACAGAAGTAAAGTGCCTGGGAATTCTTAAAAATAACCAAAATACATCGCTCAGAATTAGTTTTCAATAATTGACAGCTTTGCCAAAGCAAAATGTAATCAGTAGACTCCCCTACCACTGAACAAAATTAGCATTGTTCCTAAATTTAAAAATGTGGAAAGAAAAATAAAGACCTTCCCTCTCACCTCTTTGTTTCTCACCCTGTCTTTGTGTGTGTGTGTGTGTGTGTGTGTGTGTGTGTGTGTGTGTGTGTTCCCAAATAATCTAGAATTAAATATAAATTGCAAAAAAAAAGGATTATTCTAGTTTTGTCTTTGCTTTGGTGTGGCAAAGGATAATGGAAAACATATTAGTATGCTTACATGCTTGGAATGAAGACATAGATTTTTGTTTGATACATCGTGAATCTTTTTATTTTCAGAGTGT
Source organism: Muscardinus avellanarius (assembly GCF_963383645.1). NCBI lineage: Eukaryota > Metazoa > Chordata > Mammalia > Rodentia > Gliridae > Muscardinus > Muscardinus avellanarius. The sequence continues at coordinate 116,736,985 of NC_137791.1, read as the reverse complement.
CTTATATTGGAAGAGATTCATTATGTCTGCCTAAAAGACAAATGCATAAAGTAAAATTGAGGTTTCTGTATTCTCGAGCAAATGTTTTCATTAGGCATATATGTTACATGCACCTATGTTTTCATTTATGTATTTTTAAAAGGCATCTATTGAATCATTTAAGTGGATCAGACACTGTTGAGATATGTCTGAATAAGTATGAGTCCCATGCATTGTAACCCCTTAGTTTATAAGGAGAGAACAGGTACTTTGCATGTGCTAAATAGTTCAGTGAAAGTTCGAAAAATCCTGTGTGGAAACATGAAAAAGGTGCCTAAGGATGTTCACAGATGTTACTATTAAGGAAAGACTTTCAGAAAGAAACATTCATTATTTGGGTCATACTAAGCAAGCAAGGGAAGGTCATTGTAGAAAGAGTCAATGCCATAAAGACAGGGAGTGGAGAAAGATAAGTTTATTCAGAAAAATACTTTTCAGTTTGAAGTGACAGAAGATGACTCTGGTATCCTGAGATCACGGGTACAAAATTAGGTGAAGATTGTTCTTTAGCTGGAGCGTAGCAGGGCACTATGGAAAATATTAGATGAAGCAGTCCTGAAGTTTGGGGTATGACTATAGGAAGCTGTGCATGTCATGACAACTTATTTCAATATATCCCATAGGTGAATGAAATCATAAAAGCATAATTATCAAAGGAATGTCATGATCAAGTTTATATTTTCCAATATTGTCCAGATATCTGTGCTTAAATTGGATTAAACAAAGAATACAACAGCCAGGGAAACTAACCTGAAGGCTATTGCATTGGTCCTATCAGGAGAATAGAAGGACTTGAATTAAATAAGTGAGAGTAACAAGAAAGAACAGGGGAAGATTTGCCTGCATGGAAAATTATTGTACACAGAACTTGGTATACGTATGCATATGGTGAGTGAACAGGATGGAGTTGCAGGTATGTTTTTCTTGATTTATCACTTTGGTGAATGGATAGATGCCAGGGCGTCAAGCTGAATAACAATAGCAGTTTAAGAAAATTTTAAATGCTTTCAGTATTGTCATTATTGGATCTGTAGAAGTGTTATTTAGGTCAGAGTTCCATTCTTTGATATCATTATATTCACCAACACCCCAGAGCTGCTTAACATGTCCCAAAAGAGGCTTTACAATGCACTTTATTAATATTTTATTGCTGTTACAGATAACAGCCTCAAGAATTAAATAAATATATGACTCCCACATCTAAAATTTTACATCCAATATCAAAGGATTCATGTACCCCAGAGAGTATTCATTAGTCCGAATCTCTTGAGGTGCACAAAAAACAGAGGAATATTAATAAATTCCTCAAGGAAAATACTCTCTAAACCTTAAAAGTATTGATTTCAGTGTTGGCTAAAAATACGTTTTGTTATGAAATTTTTCTCTGTTGGAAAATTCTAAAATAAAATGAATCAGCCACTAACTATATGGATTAATAAATTAGTCCATATATCATGATATTTCAATATATAACTATGATTTTAAAGAAAAACCAGTAAAAGTTATTTTCTAAGTTATGAGACTATTTTTGTTTTGTCATAATTTATAAAACCTTCAAGAAACTTCTTAGTGATACTTGCCTGAAGCCTCAACTACACTGCTTTTAAAGACCACATAAATAATACTGCTATTTGATGCTTAATTAAGACTTTTGGCACAACCATCACAAATATAAAACAATTTATTTCTTAACTAAAAATAGCTCTGGCTAAATTGAAATTGACAGTCAATGACCTATTGGTTGGGCAAGTTTATTGAATACCATGCCCCAATTTTGTTAATGAATATATACATCATGCTCCAGCTGATTTATTATTTGTGAAGCCAGGAATGATGCCAATTTCTGTAGCTGGTGCCAAGATCTATAATTTAGTCAGTGAAGAGAAGTCGCATGCTGGAGACATCATAATAGTGAGTAATCCTGAGCCTCAGAATAGAAGTGATCTAAGATTTCTCTCTTTCTTTCTTTCTTTCTTTCTTTCTTTCTTTCTTTCTTTCTTTCTTCAACAATCAGTAAGGAAAATAAAACTTAACAATAAAAATAAACACTTTTAATTTATATATAGAAAACTAGGGAAAGGTAGTTTAAAAGATAGTTCATAAATTGAAAGACATCATCAAGCTGTTACTTTTCACATTATTGATTCAGTATATCCATTAGGGCTTCCCTTAAAATTCTCCCTTGTGTGTCAGAATGACTGTTCAGGACCCAGGAGTTATTGTAACTTTTAAAGTTAGGAGACAATAGAACCCATCTCAACATCTCAAATGTCCATTGAATAAATATAGTGCTTTAAATTAATTTTAATTGTATATGCTTAAGTTATTTATAGCAATTTTAACTGAAAAAATTTAAGCTAATTCACATATTCAATAATGTAATGAAAGTGATGTAAAAATTTATAGGTCTACCTTATTACTTTTAATTCTGGAGAATTTAATGAGTAGAAAGAAGATATTCACATATATAAGCAAGAAACGTTATTTATCATTCAGAGAAACCAAGCCACATATGCTAATTTCAGTTAACAAAAGCAAGACATATACATATAGAATATGAACTTATTCTGAAAATATTTTAATAAATTATTGAGAAATTTGCTTTATTTTTATGTATAGGAATTTTAGTGGGAAAATTATACTTAGTCTTTCATTGTGTTCAAGGACTCTTATGGATGTTTTTCAGTATATTCAGCCATAATATTTTGTCATTTTATAACTATGAATTTTCCTTGAATGTCTATGACAAAAATCAGTAAAATCTGAATTGAAAATTCCATTCATACTACTAAGCATTAAATTACTTTCAAGTATTATCATATCTATCTAATGTTCATTCAAGTGAATATTGACCATGGCTTTCATATTAAATTGTTACATACAAAAGAATAGAACTTGCTAGTCAGTTTTATGAAGATAAGAAGAGCCGATATATATCTTGCATTTCGGAAGAATGAGTCATTGAGTATGCTTAACTCAGAAGAGAGAAATGCTCCTGAATTTAAGCTCTAGAATAGAATAGCATTGTAATTCTTGAAGAATTTGCTTAATTTTTCTTTGTCACAATCTTCTTCTCAGGTAACTGGAAAATAATCTCCATAATATTTTTGTAAATATTCCAAGATTTAATAAGAAGAAGAGGTTAAGCTCAGAATCTGGCATTGGACACACCTTTTTCAATTTTTAGTCTTCATTCATTAGCTCATTAGCGATGCCATTTTGACATTGGTGCATTATCTACTTCTTTTGTGCATGAGAGTTGCTGCTTTTCTCACCCAACAAGGTTTCACTGAAACTCAAATACAGTAATGTATATTGGAGGCACGCAAGTATAGTAAAAAGATGCAGCTTCAGTGCAGGATAAATATGGTCTCAAATTCTTGCTACTGGATTATTTCTTCATGGAAAACTCTGGAGGGCATTGTTGAAATGTAAATCTTATCTCATTAAATAAATTTCTGAGGAGTTTTATTTTTCTACTAAATATATAATGAATAATCTTCAGGCTCCGTCCTGTGTGAAGTACCCCAACTTATGTGTCCATTCATCCCATGCCTTGTTTTATCACCCACTAGAATTTAACCACTTCCTTTCATTCACTTTCTTCTTTTTGCCAAAAATGCCCTCCCATTAAGCCTTTTAAATTAGCAAGTTTCTCTACTTGGATTATATTTTCTCCTCACACAATTTATCTTTTAGACTTCTATTTATATTCAGAATCTGTTCTTGATTTTCACTCTCTCAATTATAATTTCTTCAATCTCCTAAATTGAAATGATTGACTATTTTGATTTCCCATGGTACTACTTATTTGGCCTTCTAGCACAGAATATAATTCAATAAACATGTGCTTGTAGGCTACGTCTACTCCATTCATGAAGGGAAAAATCATTCCTATTTAGACTGTAGTTGTAGCTCCGGGTATTAGTACAGTATGGTCTCTCAATAAATAGTGCTTGTGACAGGCATGGTGGTGCATGCTTGTAACCTCAGTACTTGAGAGGCTGACAGAGTTAGATCTCAGGCTCAGGGACAGCCTCAGCAAGATAGTTAGGGCTGTAGCAACTTAACCAGACTATCATGTTTAAAAAAAAAAAAAGCAGTAAAATAAGGCTACAGGTATAACTCAGATGCAGAACACCCGTAAGTAATTCACTTTCTTCTTTTTGCCAAAAATGTCCTCCCATTAAGCCTTTTAAATTAGCAAGTTTCTCTACTTGGATTATATTTTCTCCTCACACAATTTATCTTTTAGACTTCTATTTATATTCAGAATCTGTTCTTGATTTTCACTCTCTCAATTATAATTTCTTCCATTCCTAGTAACACACACACACACACACACACACACACACACACAAACACACTTAAATAAGCAAATAATATTGAAATATTGAATGTATTTTCATAAAATTTTGAAGCATATAGTTCTAATAAAAGGAGAAATACTTTTATATTACAAGAATTTTATTTTTCTATTGGAATTAATTTCTATAAAATATCTTCAATAATTGCATATATAGAATCTTCAGTAACAACTCAAACCCATAATTATTATTAAATGTATATAGTTATATAATTGTATAATTATATAAATAATCATATAATATATAGTATATTTTATTTTTACTTTATTTTTAGTACTGGGGATGGAACCCAGGGGCATTTTGTCTCCCAGCTACACTCCCAAGCCCTAATTTTTTTTTCTTCATTTTGAAACAGGGTCTAAGTGAGTTGCAAAGGTCCTCACTAAGAAGCTGAGGCCATTCACGAACCATGATCCTCCTGTGAAATGCTGGGATTACAAGCGTGCACCACCACGTCGGCTCTTATTTTTTATTTTTTTATTTTTGTGCGGGTCTGAGGATGGAACCATGGGGCATTCGACCTCTGAGCTATACCTCTTGCCCTATTTTTATTATGTATTTTGAAACAGGATCTCACTAAGTTGCAGAGGGCCTAAGTAGCTGAGGCTGTCCACGAATAGGGATCCTCTGTTCTCAGCCTTCCAAATGCTGGGAGTACAAACCTGTGCCACCACGCCTGGATTTATTTTTTATTTTTATTTATTTATTTTCATTGGTACATTATAAGCATATATCTTGATGAGGTTCATAAACACAGTATTTATTGAACCCTTCTCCAGTTCCCACCATAATTCTTCCTCCTCCCTTCCTTTCCATGCTTAGCACAGTGATTGGTATTGAAAAATTTGTGTATGTATATCATGTCCATTGAGGTGTTTCTCTCATGCCTCCTCCCATATCCCTCAGTTAGGTCCTCTTTTATACTCAACCCAGGTTTCTTCTCTGTTTGGGTCTCCCCTATCTTCTGATTTATCCTTAGCTTCTGCATATTAGGGAAACAACTTTCACTTTTTGTGACTGACTAATCTAATTCAGCATAACATTCTCCAGTTCCATCCATTTCCCTGGAAATGACATAATTTTGTTTTTTATGACTAAGTAGAATTCCTTATGTGTGTGTATGAATATATACATATACATACATATATATCCTATAGTTTGTAATCCTCTCATGTATTGATGAACATCTTGTTTGGTTCTATAATTTGGCAATTGTGCAACTATAAATATAGAATAGACAAGGTATGCATTAATTACTCTAGTTTGATTTACATTCTTCTGGGTAGATACCCAGAAGTGGTATAGTTGGATCATGTGGTAGGTTCATTCCTGTTCTTCTGAGGATCTTCTACACTGTTTTTTCAAAGTGGTTACACTAATTTGCAATCCCATCAACAATTTATCAGAGTTTATATTTCCTTCTCCACACTTTTGCCAACATATGTTATTGTTTGTGTTTTTAATGATTGGCATTCTAATTGATGTTAGGTGAAATCTCAGGATGTTTTGCATCTCCCTCATTGTTATGATGTTGAATATTTTTCGTATATTTTTTGACTTTATTCTTTTTTTTATTGAATGTAAATAGTATACATTTACACTATATTTGATGCCCTCCCCCCCGCCCCCATTTTCCTTTTCCCCCCTCCCACCAATGGCTGTCCAGGTTAACCATGACTTATTCATACTTTTACACATGTTCAGGTGTAGACCCTCGTTAATCAAGACCGATCATCCTCCTCTCCTATCTTACCATCCAAACTTAGCTAGTATTTCCCCTTCAATAACTGGAGTCCCACTGGTATTCTTTGTGTTTCCTAGGTTAGGCATATTAGAGGAAACATATGTTTCTTCTTCTTTTGTGCTTGGCTGATCTCACTTAACATAATGTTCTCCAGGGTTTTCCATCTCCTTGCAAATGACATAATTTTGTTCTTCTTTATGGCTGAATAGAATTCCATTGTGTGTATTTCCCACAGTTTTGCTATCCATTCATCTGTTGATGGTGATCTGGGTTGGTTCCATATTTTGGCTATTACATATTGTGCTGCTATGAACATAGGTATGCATATGTTGCTATATTTCTCTGAATTCAACCCCTTTGGAAAGATACCCAGGAGTGGTATAGCTGGATCATATGGTGGATCTATTCCTAGCTTTCTTAGGAATCTCCACACAGATCTCCATAGTGGCTGAACTAGTTTGCACTCCCACCAACAGTGTAAAAGAGTTCCTCTTTCCCCACATCCTCGCCAGCATTTGTTGTTGTTTGATTTTTTTATGCTTGCTACTCTGACTGGGGTTAGATGGAATCTCAATGTAGTTTTGATTTGCATCTCCTTGATGGCCAGTGATGAAGAACATCTTTTCATGTATCTATTAGCCCTTTGTATCTCTTCTTTTGTGAAGTGTCTATTTAGTTCATTTGCCCATTTCTTGATTGGGTTGTTTGTTTTGCCAGTGTAGAGTCTTTTGAGCTCTTTGTATACTCTGGATATTAGCCCCCTATCAGAATGGTGGCTGGTAAAGATCCTTTCCCATTCTGTTGGCTTCCTCTTTAGGTTATTGATAGTTTCCTTTGATGAGAAGAAACTTTTTAGTTTGATGTTATCCCACTTGTTTATTCTTGCTTTAATTTCCTGAGCTTTGGGGGTTTTGTTGAGAAAGTTACTGCCTGTGCCAATATGTTGTAGTGTTGAACCTATGCTCTCCTCTACTAACTTCACCGTCTCAGGTCTAATTTCTAAGTCTTTGATCCATCTTGAGTTGATTCCTGTGTTTGGTGAGATATAGGGGTTTAGATTCATCTTTTTACAAATGGTTAGCCAGTTCTCCCAGCACCACTTGTTGAAAAGGCTGTCTTTTCTCCAGCGTATGTGTTTGGCCCCTTTGTCAAAGATTAATTGACTAAAGATGTGTGGGTTTGTTTCTGTGTCTTCTATTCTAATCCACTGGTCAGTATATCTGTTTTTGTGCCAGTACCATGCTGTTTTTACTACTATTGCTCTATAGTATAGTTTGAAGTCTGGGATTGTAATGCCTCCTGCATGTTTCTTGTTATTGAGAATTTCTTTGGCTATTCTAGGTCTTTTCTTTCTCCATATGAAGTTCATGATTGATTTTTCTAGGTCTCTGAAGAATGCCACTGGTATTTTAATGGGAATTGCATTGAACCTATAGATCAGTTTTGGCAGAATGGCCATTTTGATGATATTTATTCTGCCTATCCATGAGCACGGGAGATCTTTCCATCTTCCAAGGTCTTCTTCAATTTCTTTCTTTAATGTTTTATAGTTTTTGTTGTAGAGGTCTTTTACATCTTTGGTTAGGTTTATTCCTAGGTATTTTATTGGGTTTGAGGTTATAGTGAATGGAATTGCTGTTTTTATTTCTTTCATTGTGGATTCGTTGTTGGCATAAAGAAAAGCCACTGATTTCTTTAGGTTGATTTTGTAACCTGCGACTTTGCTGAATTTGTCAATCAGGTCCATAAGTCTTTTGGTTGAGTTATTTGGGTCTTCCAGATAAAGGATCATGTCATCTGCGAATAAGGATAATTTTAATTCCTCTCTTGCTATGTGAATTCCTTTGATTTCCTTCTCTTGTCTGATTGCTGCAGCAAGAGTCTCAAGGACTATATTGAAAAGGAGTGGTGATAGTGGGCATCCTTGTCTTGTTCCTGACTGTAGCAGAAATTCTTGCAGTTTTTCCCCATTCAGTATAATGTTGGCTTTGGGTTTGCAGTATATTGCCTTGATAATGTTGAGGTACTTTCCTTCTATCCCAAATTTTTGCAGTGTTTTTAACATAAATGGGTGTTGGATTTTGTCAAATGCTTTTTCAGCATCTATAGCTATGATGATGTGGTTTTTGTTCTTGGTTCTATTTATGTGGTGAATAACATGTATTGATTTGCGTATGTTGAACCAGCCTTGTTTTTCTGGGATGAAACCGACTTGGTCATGATGTATTATTCTCTTGATATAGTTTTGAATGTGTATAGCTAGTATTTTGTTTAGAATTTTTGCATCTATGTTCATTAAGGATATTGGTCTGTAGTTTTCCTTTCTTGAGGTATCTTTATTTGGTTTGGGGATTAATGTGATACTGGACTCATAGAAGGAATTTGGAAGAGTTCCATCTCTTTCAATTTCCCGGAACATGTTATGCAGTATTGGTATTAGTTGTTCACTGAAGGTTTTGTATAATTCAGCTGGGAACCCATCTGGGCCTGGGCTTTTCTTTGGTGGAAGAATTTTTATTGCCATTTCTATTTCTTTGGTTGTTATTGGTTGGTTTAGGCTTGCTATGTCCTCTTGGTTGAGTGTAGGAAGGTTAACTATGCTTAGAAATCTATCAATTTCTTCCAGATTTTCAAGTCTATTGGAGTATAAATTTTTAAAGTAGTTTCTGATAATATTTTGAATTTCTTCTCTATCTGTGGTGATATCTCCTTTTTCATTTCTAATTTTGATAATTTGGGTTGATTCTCTTTTTCTTTTGGTTAGGTTGGCCAGGGGTTTATCAATTCTATTAATCTTTTCAAAGAACCAACTTTTTGTTTTATTGATTCTTTGAATTGTTTTTTTGTTCTCTATTTCGTTTATTTCTGCTCTAATTTTGATGATTTCTTGCCTTCTGCTGGCTTTGGGAATAGACTGTTGCAGAATTTCTAGATCCTTGATTTGTGTCATTAGGCTCTTTACTTGGTGGTTCTCCGTCCTTTTTATGTGGGCACTCAATGCAATAAACTTTCCTCTTAGAACTGCCTTCATGGTGTCCCATAGGTTTTGGTAGGTTGTGTCTCTGTTTTCGTTTGTTTCCATAAATTTCTTTATTTCTTCCCTAATTTCTGCTCTTACCCATTCGTCGTTCAATAGTGTATCATTCATTCTCCATGAATTTGAATACTTTCTTTCGAGTTTCTTGTTGTTGATTTCTACTTTTATTCCGTTGTGGTCTGAAAAGATGCAAGGAATTATATTACATTTTTTGAATTTGCTGGTATTTTCTTTGTGTCCCAGGATGTGATCAATTTTGGAGAAGGTTCCATGAGCTGCTGAGAAGAAAGTGTATTCTGTAGTTCCTGGTTGAAATACTCTGAAAATGTCTATTAGGTCCATTTGGTTTATGGTTTCCTTTAGTTCTAGAGCATCTTTACTCATCTTTTGCCTTGAAGATCGATCCAGTGGTGTGAGAGGTGTATTAAAGTCTCCCAGAATTATTGTATTTGGGTCTACTTGGGATCTTATGTCCAGAAGGATTTGTTTTACAAATGTGGTTGCACCCGTATTTGGTGCATAAATATTTACTATCATTATATCTTCTTGGTATATTGTTCCTTTTAATAAAAGGAAGTGCCCTGATTTATCTCTTTTGATGTGTTTTAGGTTAAAATCTGTTTTGTTGGATATTAGGATTGCTACCCCTGCTCTTTTTTGGTCACTGGTGGCATGGTATATCTTTTTCCATCCTTTCACCTTCAGCCTGTGAGTGTCTTTGGCTGTGAGGTGAGTTTCTTGCAGACAGCATATATTTGGATTATGTTTCCTAATCCACATTGCCAGTCTATGTCTTTTGATTGGTGAGTTAAGTCCTTTGATATTAAGAGATATTATTGAAATATGATTTTTGTTTTCTGCCATTTTGTGTTCTGTCTACTCTTGGGTGGTGTGATCTTTCTTCTTTACTTAAATGGCCCACTTATTAACTTCCTCTCTTCTCTGGTTCTGAAGTCTGCTTCTTTTTTCTTCCTTATGGTTTATTTCTTTAAGAATTTTCTCTAGTGTTGGCTTTGAATTCATGAATTTTTTGAGATTCTGTTTATCGTGAAAGACTTTGGTTTCACCATTGATCTTGAATAGTAGTTTTGCTGGGTAGATTAGTTTGGGCTGGAAGTTATTTTCTTCCAGGGTCTGGATCACGTCGTACCAGTCTCTCCTAGCATTCCTAACCTGGGTTGTATAGTCTGGGGTGATTCTTATTGTTTTGCCTCTATATGTCACCCGTCCTTTTGTTCTCACTGCTTTTAAGATTTCTTCCTTAGCCTCTATATTGGTCATTTTGGTTATTATGTGACGTGGAGTGGTCTTTTTTTGGTCTTGTCTCAGTGGAGTTCTGTATGCCTCCTGGACTTGAAGATCGAAGTCTCTTTCCATATATGGAAAATTCTCTGAGATTATTTCCTTGAAGATGTTGCAGATGCCCTTGGTCTGTACCTCTAACCCTTCCTCAATGCCTATTATCCGTAAATTAGGGCGCTTCATATTATCCCATAATTGCTGGATGTTTAGGTTTTGTTGCTGTAAGGATTTCTGTATATCGCTGACTGTGTTTTCGGTTTGGGATGTGCTGTCTTCTAATATTGATATTCTGTTTTCCATTTCATCTAATCTTCCAGAATTTCTTTCTATTGCTGTCTTCATTTCACTTATTGCCTCTTTCATTTCATTCCAGACCTCTTTCTGATTCTTTTTTAGTGTTTCTAGTTCACCTTTAACCTCCTCTATACTTGTTTTAAATCCTTTCATCATATTGAACATCAAGATTCTGAACTCCCCTTCTTGCATTTCTAGTAGGTCAGTATTCGTGATTTCTGCTGTCTCTTCATAATTCCTGATTCTCATATTAATAGCGTTCTCTGTCCTGTTTTTCTGGTTTCTACCCATCGTTCGTGAGTATTATGCTTAGTCAAATCTTAATATTGGGAGTTTAGGAGTATCGGGTAGTCAGCAGAGCCTTTCCAGTGTTGAGGGTGGGTGATGTGGGAGGAGCTGGGGTGATTGGTAAAGGAGCCAGATTAGGTAGAGGATATGTTTAGGTTGAGAAAGACTTTAAGTATGATAAGGTAATATCTTGCTAGGAATGAGAGAGAGTTAACTACTAGGACTCTTGTCGTTTAGAGTAATTATGGATATAAGAAATACTTTGAGTATTAAACCAGGAGGTATATTATGGGGGAAAGTTTTGGGGGAGAAAAGTATGTAGGGTTAGTGTGGGAAGGTTTGTAAATAGGGGTGATGGAAGGAGCAGACAGACATATAAAAAAAAAAAAAGAAAAAAGAAAAAAAAATCCACACAGGATACCAAGACTATTATGTAATCCAAGAAAAAGGGAGGAAAACCAATCAAAGGAGGAGGATGAAAATAAGGAAAGGAAAGAGGAAGAAAGAGTAAAAGAGAACAAGAATAAAATAAAAGGAACTAGCAGCTGTGTGAAATAAAAGATAAGGCAAACTATCCAATATATATTTAAAAAAATAAGTTAAAGTAAGAGAAGTGTGGGTTAAAAGAAAAAAAAAATAAAACAGCAATAACCATACCAAAACAAAACTACTGTAAAAGCAAAATAAAACAAAACATCCACATTAAAAGTAAAATAAACAGTCCTCCTTATTTACGCATATGGGGTCAGGTCCATATAATATGTGCGTATCTGATTGCTTTGGTAACTTTCAGAATACTATCCAATGTCTCTTAATTTTCTTTATACTCTATTTTTATCTTCTTAGATCACTCTAGGTGTTTGGACACCTTTCTCTCCTATAGCTGCTTTAGGTTTATGTGTCGGGATGTCTGGTTTCACTTTTATTTGATTCTGTACAATTCACAGGTTCTGCGAAATTCTAACCTGTGGTCAGCACCTCTGCACTCACCACCCTAGTCTCCAGCCTGTACTTCCCTACAACAGTGGTGGAGAATGACCAAGGTATAATTAGAACCTCCCCCTGAGGTCCTGTGCAGATATTGTGGCCCGATGGATTTTCCTGTGTCTCTGGAAATTCCAGCTGGGTTAGCTGGTGTGGTCCCAAGATGTACCCTGGGCAAATGGATGCTGGTTCCTGGATGCCCACAGTTACTGCCAGAGCTCTGTCTATTCCAAGAGTGCAGGCTGGGTGTGCTGCTAGTACTGGACCCAGGTGTGAGTGGATACAGCTGTCTATTGCTGCTGGTATGCTCTTCCAAGGTGTATTGAGCTGTGTTCTCGCTTAGAACTGAGCATCTGGCTACCAGGAGGGTGGGAACACTCAGTGGTGGGCCAGGGGTGCAGGATATGTGCTCAAGGATCCAGTGCATGGTGTCCAGCAATGGTCCCTGCCTCCCGCGGGATGTAGAAACTGGGGGTGCCCCAAGGAGGTTTCCAGGTCACACAGGGCTTTCGCAACCTGGAAGGCAGGCTTTGGCAAGGTGGCGGGGGATAGACGCACAGGCAGTCTCCAATTTAAGGTGGAAGTTGCAGTGGCACAGGCACTGACTGCTAGCAGGGGACCGGGTGCAGACAAGGTGCGATGAAGGGAATGCTCGGTTCTGAGGCTGGGGTGTGCTGGGGGGTTGGGGTGCAGCACACGCTAGGGTCCGCACTTCCCTGGGCACCCACAGTTACCTGCCTTCCTTGGTTCAGGATTCCATGGGAGTCTGTCTCTATGCTGTTGTGATCCAGTTGCTGGTGACCACACAGAATTCTGACGTGGGTGCTGTTCGTTGCTTAAGATGAGAAACTAAGTCCGTTTTCCATTTTTCGTATATTTTTTGCCACTTATATTTATTTTGTGAAATGTCTATTTGGTTCCACTTGACGATTTGATTTTTTGGGGGGCGGGGGGATGAGTTTCTTGAGTTCTTTGTTTATTCTGAATTTTAGTGTCTATCAGAAAAGTATCTGGCAAAAATCTTTCATTCTGTCTGCTCTCTCTTGAGGTTCTTGACAATTTACTGGCAGAAGGTCTTCAGTTTAATGTGGTCCCACATATTGATACTCATTTGAGTTTATGTTGCTTTTGAGGTCTTGTTGAGGAAGATTTTAATCAGGCCTATATGTTGGAGTGTTGGTCCTATGCCCTCTTCATGAAGCTGGAAATTTTCTGATCTAATTTCTAGGTATTTGATCTATATTGAGTTGACTTTTATAAAGGGTGAGAGAGTGGGCTTTTTTTTCATTTATTTACATATAGATAACCAGTTTTTCCTTTTGGAGGGTTTGAGGTGAGAAATAATCTAAAGAAGCATGTAACAGTGGAAGTTTCTTGGTAATAGAAGTAGCTTTGTTAGAACAGGCAGCATTCAGATCCTGGTAGCTGGTGTCAATCTCTTTAAATTGACTCAATCATATTGAGGTGACTTTTTGTGAAGCTACTGAAGGTGAAAAGGAAATTCCCCATCCCTACCACTTGGAGTTGTCTGTCGGTACTGAGAAGATGTTTCAGAATTCTCTGTGAATGAGGTTGTGGATTATTCTTCTAGGTGTCTGACTTGTGCTTATTTCTTTCTCTTCAGCTCTACTACTTGATTATTGGAGTTCTTGTTGCAGATTAGTGTCTTTATTTTTAAACATTCTCAACACCAAATGACATTTTAGATTGGTAGAGCAGCCCAATAAATGTTTACTTATTAAACAAGCATTAAACATTCATTCAACAAAACAGTAAAGGGTAGTATTTCATTTTGAAGAACAGGACACAGCTTAAACACCAAATATATGTGCTTTGGCTGTTTAACCATGAAAAATTGAACTCCAACTTATGTATTTATAATAGTACTAGTAAAATACAAGTCTCAGAATTGAAAGAGAATGAGGTAGAAAATCATATCGTATAAAATACTATTTCTGGTGTCTGACAAAAGAAATAGAAATTCTACTGTCACTTTTTACTCTACTATATCAGTTCTTAGAACTTAGTGTCATGGAGAAGTCTGTTTTTAGGGTATGCGAAATTAGAAAGATGTGATGTGAACAACATAAAAGGGTGCCATGAAGGTCAGAGAGAAAGGAGGGCATGTTGAAAATAAAACAAAAAAGAAAAAGCCCAGTCATAGAACAACAGAAATCGGAGGTTTGGAATTGACTTAGTAATTAGTACTCTGGACTCTGAAAATACAGGCCTGAACAGATGTGCTTTGCCTTTAATAAGCCAGAAATGTCCCATTACTGCCAAGTTACTTGTCAAATGATTGTAAAACTGAACACAAACTTTAGGTAAAATTTTTGTAAAATTTATATACAAATCTTGATTACATTCCTGATACAATTTAATCATTTCTTCCTTTCCCGGGCATACCTAGAAAATAGAATCTGTCTATTCGTTGTACTAAATTCACAAGAAAGGAACAGCCTTTTCTTTTGCTCCCATTGTTCTGAGTTATACCATAGGTTAAGCAGTTCAGTCCAACTAGGATAAATCCAGTCAATTGCCTCATGAGTTTTATTTAAATATATATACATATTCTTTTTTTCTATATAATATTCTTAAAGGCATGGTTTCTCACATTAGTTACTGTATGTGTTCTTAGGTAAACTACTTTACATATCCAACCATCAGTTTATTTATTACTAAGATAGGAATAATAGATGATATAAGAATTTCTACACTGGTTCATAATGAGGGTCAAATTAAATAATGAATGTAAAGCATCTGGCATTCAGGATATAAGTTGTTTTTAGCAATATAATTACCATCAAAATAACTACCTAAACAATTTTAAAGCATTTTTCACCTAGTTGGATGTTATGATGATTCTTTGAAACAAATATAATTCATATCCCTATTTACATGAAAGGAAATTGAGGTATAGATCATTTATTCTTGCCCTTATTTGTAGAAGGAGGAAACAAGAATTGATCAAGGTATAAAAATCAAGATCCCATGGTTGTGTGTGTGTGTGTGTGTGTGTGTGTGTGTGTGTGTGTGTTACACTCTTTATGTACCTGAAACATTGAATTAATCAAGTCTGTTAGTAGAAAATATGGAGTAGAATGTTTTTAGTTCAACCAATCTTTAATGAATATCTAGTATAAAAATTAAAATAAAATATGAATAATATTTATTCCTAAAATTATAGTTCATAATGGCAAAGTATTTTACTAATTATAGAAAGAGCCACATTATGCACACACCAGTAAAATTAGCAAATTGAAATAGAATGCTGACTCTATCAAGAGTGCATGGTACCTAAGATGGAACATGTGGTATTTGGAGAAGACCATACTAAAGCAGTGGTTGAAAGAATGGGAAGAGCTTCCTATATGAAGGATCACGGGGTGGAGGTGGAAGGGTTACAAAGAAATGGAAGTAGGAAGAATAATATGATTTAGGAAACACTAAAAGCCTCACTATCCCCATAATAAAAACTTAGAAATTGGTAAGGATGAAAAAGAGTAATAAACGTAGAAAGATCATTTATTGATATACAGATAAAATCCACTGAGAGTCTGTGAAACATCCTAGTTTTTTATTTTGCTTCAAACATTCCCAGACAAGAATAAAATCCTTGTTATGGTGTGAAGTCACTATGTTGACAATGTTGAGACATACCAAGAATATGAGGTCAGAGATCATGCCTCATAATCAGGAGTCTGTTATTTTGATTTACCACTAAAGAATAACCTATCTTGATTTACCTCTGGAGCACCAATCAGAGATTTAAAGTTATAATCTCAGGCATCTAACTACTGACAACATAGAAATATCCAATTTATGAGTGAGCTCTCACAGAGTCTAAAGGAGCATTTTTGGCCTCATTTGTAACTAGTATAATCTTGGGAGCTTGTAAAATCTCTTTTAGAGCCCCAATTTAATAGAAGTCATCTAATTAAAAACCCACTAAACAATACTTGTTGTAGTTGTTTCTTTAGATTAATTGAATGTATGCCATTTACTTTTCAAGGACTCTTAACTACTGTCCCAACTGAGACTTTAAAAACAGCTGTTATTGTGACACAATCTGGTAGGAGATCAGGCATATTTCAGTTTATCCAGAAACTTAAGCATGTGGGTGATTTTTAAATAAAGACTTATAACTATACTGGAACTAATTATCATGCAATGCTTTTTTGTTAATGTTTCAAAATTTTATACTTTTATTGGTGGATTATAATCTCACATTGTAACACATTACGATGTAATGTAATTCACAGTGATAATGATATGCACATAGTATTTGGTGGGTTATCTCCAACCTCCCTCCCCATTCCCCCTTCCCTGTACAGTATTTTGATATTGTTATTGATATCTTCATGTATGTAAATGATGTGAATAGAAGTGATTCCTTCATTAATGCTTCTACTCTCTTCCCCCCATCTCTCCAAAACCACCTCTATGTTGGTTTCAATGCAGTCTCTCATCCATTATCTGATTACATCCTAGCTTCCACATATGAGAGAAAATGTATACATTGACTTAGAGAACATCATGCAATGTTTCATAGCAGCACTTGAAACTTTCTGGAAACTTTTTTCATGAGTGATTTTTTTATTTTGTATTCAGTTCAATTTTAACCTCTTCATGTTAGAAGTCCTCAAATTTTAGCATGATTATCTAAGATTCTTTATTTTTTATTTTTTACTGGTGCATTGTAGTCCTACATCATAATGGAGTACAAGATGGGAGAGACATACATAGACATATCACTCAATGCTCACCTCATCACCGCCCCTTATCATGTTTGGCTTAGTGATTGACCTTGATAAGTTTGTTAATGTACATCATGTACATTAGGGAATTTCCTTATTTACTCCTCTTAAACCCATTATTTAGGTTGCTTTATTTGCTCATCTATAGTTTCTGCTTCTTCATCTAGGGGTTCTCCTATGACCCATTTTCTCCCTAGCTTCTGCAAATTAAGGAGAACATCCAATTTCTTATTTTTTGTGACTTCATAATGTTATCTCACTTAGCATAATGTTCTCCAGTTCTTAAAATTCCATTGTGTACATATCCCATAGTTCAGTAATCCATTCATCTGTTGTTGGATATCTTGTCTAGTTCCATGGTTTGGCAATTGTAAATTGTACAGCTATGAACATAGATATGCATGCATTCGTTTAGAAGTTTGGTTTTCATTCTTTTGGGTAGTTACCCAGAAGTGGTATTGCTGGATCATATGGTAAGTTTGTTCCCATTCTTCTGAGGATCCTCCATACTGTTTTCCAAAGAAAGTGGTTACACTAATTTGCAATCCCACCAACAATTAGAATTCGTTCTTCTCCACATTCCTGCCAGCATTTGTTGTTTGTTTTTTGAATGATTGCCACTCTAGTTGGAGTTCAGTGCAATCTAAGGGTAGTTTTGATTTTCATGTCTCTGATTCCTGATGATGTTGGTCATCTTTTCATGCATTTATTGGCAAAACTGGTTAAACATATGCAGAAAATTGAAAATTAATCGCACTTTCTCACCCTGCACAAGTCAATATAAGATGGATCAAAGACTTGGAAATGAGACCAGAGACCTTGAGGCTCCTTGAAGAGGGCATATGTCTAACACTGCAGCACATAGGCACAGGTGAAAACTTTCTCAACCAGACCCCAAAGGCACAAGAAATGAAAAGGTGGATCAATACATAGGATTGCATTAAACTGAAGAGCTTCTGTACAGCAAAGGAAACTATCAAGAACCTCAACCGAGAGCCAACAAAATGGGAGAAAATTTTTGCCACCTACTCCTCTGATAGAGGACTGGTATCTAGACTATACAAAGAACTTAAGAAACTCATCACTAAAAAAACAAATAACACAATAAAAAATGGACAAGTGAACTTGGGAATTTTTAATACAATAAAGTTTGTTTTTTATCATAAGAATAATGGTGCACACATGCAAAGGCTTCACATGGTTATCTTCTCATTCACAGTGTCCTCTGAACTTACCTGATGTCTTTGGAGACAAAGAATTCTTATCCAGTTGTACAATGCCATTCATTAGTATAATTCTTTATGGTTACATGGGGACTTCTGGCATTATGATAATGCTCATCATTTTTAAAGGTATGAATGCATGGAGACAGTTAAATTTGAACTTCTGCATAATAAAGCAATTGATGCAGCAACCAAGATGGTTAGACAAGTTCATCCTTCATGTAGCAACCAATCTGAAATTTTAATACAGCTGATGGATGATCATTTCCAAGTGATAATACCAATATCTTAGTTAAATTCTCCAACTAAATAAATTTAAAATATTCCTAATCTTTTTCTTTTTATTTTTTTCTTTCTTTCTTTTTTTGGTGGTACTGGGGTTCCTTGAAACCCTTCTACCTCTGGGCTACACTCTCAGACCCATTTTATACTTTTTCAATTTGGAAACAGGGTCTCTTAAAACAGCACAGCTGGCTTCGAACCTACGTGATCCTCCTGACTCTGCCTCCCAAGCGCGGAGATTACAAGTGTGCGCCACCACGCCCAGCAAAGTATTCCTATTCTTTTTGATTATATAAATTATTGAGTCATATAATATGAAATTGGTTTAACATATGAAGGTATATTGTTAAGAGACTGTTTCATTCTATAAAAAAGTTTATAAAAATTATTGAAATTAAAATTATAATGGCCAAGCATGGTGGCAGAAGCTTGTAATCCCAGCATTTGGGACGCTGAGACAGGAGGATCGAAGTTCACAGACAGCCTCAGCTACTTACTGGGGCCTTTTACAACTCAGTGAGACCCTATTTCAAAATGAAAGAATTAAAAATAGGGCTGGGTATGTAGCTAGAAGATGGAATGCCCCTGTATTTCATCCCTAGTACCACAAATTAATTAATTAATTGATTAAATCATAATGTTCATTTGATAGATTTTGAAAAATTTCCCAAATATAACAAGTTATTTAATGAAAATAGTTGTGAATGGACAAGAATATATTTAGTGAGTTTTACCTCTCAGGCCTAGTTATTACTTTGGCTCATCTCCAAGCTACATTTGTAACAGACTGTACCACTAAGTATGGAGTACAGAGAGACAGTATATATATATATATATATATATATATATATATACATATATATATATATATGTATATATATATATATGTGTGTGTGTCTGTGTGTGTATGTGTATGTGTATGTATATGTATATGTATGTATATGTATATATATGTGTGTATATGTATGTATATGTATGTATATGTATGTGTATGCATGTATATGTGTGTGTGTGTGTATATATATATATATATATATATAATCATTCACAAGTGAATCCCTAAGACATAGAATACCATGAGTTAAAGCACTACACATGTGACAGAAATTTTTGTCTCCTATTCCTAGTTTTAGCATATGTCTTCAGGAATTTGTTCAGCTTGTCTAACTAGGTTCCTGCTTTAGATTGGGGGGAGGCTTTTGATACATTTTTCTTTTATGCTCTTTCTTTTATCTTTACTTTAGTCATGAATTTTAAAAATGTAGAATAAACATAATTCATCCACAATTTTATGTGTTTTGTACCTTATTTTTTATTGTTATAAGATTTTTACAGGGTATATAGTTCTCAGGTATTTAGTAATTAAATGGTCTATTTTTAGTGTATGAGTTAATTTGGAGTGAATATTAGATTTTTTCAAATACTTTTTTAGCATCTATTGATATGATCATTTGATTTTTGTTCTTAGTTCTATTTATGTGGTAAATAACATGTTTTGATTTACATATGTTGAACAAGCCCAATATTGTTTTTTAAAATTATATTTCAATAAATAAGGAAACTTAATAGCCCTAGATTTAATGGAGATAACTTAGCAATTTCAAAACTAATGAAATTAGTATTCATTAACATTTTTCTACATTAATAGATTTAAGTTATTTAAAAGGCTCAACACTAAAGCATTTTTAATTGTAGTTTTGTTTTTCTTCCCAGCATATTTCTTATAATGAAAACAATTTTGAGTACACTCATCAATCATTTTTGTCTTCTATTTCTCATAACATTACCTTCTATATTTTTACTACTTTTATACATTCCATGGAAAATTTCCACTATATTTTTAAAATCATAATTGAATGTTCTTTGCAAGAATCTGTCTCTACCTTTGTGAATGACTTACATCATATTTTTATTTCATCAGGAACAAAGTTATTTTTTGTAATTAAACAACTATCTCAAATCCTTAAAAAATCACTCAAATACCCTTTTTTGATTATGTGTGCAATCTTGAGCTTGTGGTTGCTGAAATCTAAAAATAAGGTTTATATTTTTATTGTAATTTATGACAAAAATATCTCTCAAAATATTTTTGGTTTTTAAAAACTTTTATTTTTCATTTAGCTTCTTATTGTTTTAAAATAAAATATTTTGTTGCACTAATGTGCACCTTGGAAACTCTGAACTGATTTTCCAGTTCATGGTCAAAGGATACATCAGTGTGCCTCTATCTTTCTGATCATTTTCTTTGCTCTCTAAAGAGTGCTCAGAGCATTGTTTTACACAATTTCTGTCTTTTTAATCTCCTTCTATTACTGGGTTGCTGTTTGATATGCAGAGCTGGAATTATTTTGCTAAATGGGCATTTTTTAAATTAAGGCCAATTTTATTGATTATTCAAAGTTCTCAGTAGAATTACTGGAGCCAGCATGTTTGGGACACTTGCTCAAGATGGACACTTTGAAGAGTTGTTACTGCATATAGTGGATTTTTTATGAAGGTTATAAAAATTCTCAAAATGAAATTCTGGAGAAGAAATTGCTACCTAAAAGCAATCAGGTAGACTCAAAAGTATTTGGAAACAAGTTTCCCTTCCAGTTTCACAATCTAAAAGCTTGTGGTGAAGAGTAGTTATTATTTAGATAGAAGCAGCTAAATCCTGTCTTTTAATGTTGAGAGTACTCCATTTCAATTGGTCTCAAGGTGGAGACTGGGGAGACCTGGAGGTCTTGGACATTTTCCAAGGTTCTGCAGCAATGAACCATTTTAATATATTTTTATTACCATTATTTCAGGAAGGTAAAGGAGCATTTTTCAAATGCTAAATGCCTGTTTCTGCATTCATCACAGAATTAATTAATTAATCATCACATTAATTCATACATTAAAGAGATATACAAAAAGAACACAATGATGTTCTTTTAATCATTTTTATTTTGAATAATACAATTATTTTGATAAAAATAGGGTCAGTATATTAAGTAATAGGTCTTTTCCATATTAAATGCTTCAATATATATTAAATATTCTCAATTTTAGTTTCATATAGTATAAATAATAAATAAAATTATTTATAAAATTACTTTACATATTGTTTTTAAAAGAAAAACTGATTTTAATATGTTATTTATTTTCAAGTATCAAGAAACTCAACAGAGAGCTGACAGAATGGGAGAAAAATTTTTTCCAAATACTCCTCCCATAAAGGACTAGTATGTAGAACATACAGCAAACTCAAGAAACTCAACACTAAGAAAACAAATAACACAATCAAAAAATGGACAAGTGAACTAAATAGACGCTTCAGACTTCTATAAACCAAACTTTTTATTGTTTGTTATGACCAAATCACTTACATATATTTTGCTGAACAGTGATTTTGAGTCCTTTAAAGGTCTTTCACTAAGCCTGGCATGGTGGCATGCTTGTAATCCCTGGGCTTGGGAGGGGAGACGGGGCGGAGTGGGGGGTGGGGGTGGGGGGGTGGGTCACGCAGGTTCGAAGCCAGGCGCGCTGGCTTAAGAGACCCTGTTTCCAAATTTTAAAAAATATAAAATAGCCCTGGGAGTATAGCCCTAAGGTAGAAGGGCTTCCAGGAACCCCAATACCACCAAAAAATAAAAATAAAAAAAGGTCTTTACTCTAAACACACACACACACACACACACACACACACACACACACACACACTTATATATATGTATATAATTATAAACACATACATTACATTTTATTGTTTTGGTAGAAGCATCATTGTTTCATATTTTACATTAGTTTTTTATTAATTTCACATAAATTGTCTTTTTGTAAGAAAAACTGACATTCATTTATTTTTCCATATGGATATACATATGACACACTATCATTGTTTTAGAGGGCATTTTTCCCAGAGTAGTCTTTTTATATGTAAATCAGGTGGCCATATCCATTATTTTATATCTAGAATGTATATTCTGCTTCTATGATATACCCATTTATTAAGAATTTTTAGGAAGTGAGTGTGTATGTTTAGGAAGTGAGTATGTGTATGTGTATGTGTATGTGTTGTACCAGAAATCAAACTCAGGGGTACTCTACCATTGGGCAACAGCCTAGCTCTGCAATAATAATAATAATAATAATTATTATTATTATTATTATTATTATTATTACTGTTATTATTATTATTATTATTATGAGACAATGTTTTGTTAAGTTGCCTAGTCAAGTCTGCCCTTGAATGTGCCCTTGAATTCTCTTTCCTTACCTCTCTAGAGCCTGGGATCACAGTGTTTGCCACTGCTCAGGAAGAATGCTATTTAGTTGTGATTTTAATGCATGCACTTGGCTTTCTTTCTTTTCTTTAAGTTCACAGTAACTGTAGGTCAGAGTGATTTTGAGCCATGTAGCTACTAAACAGAACTGGGTCCTTCTTGAAATTTTATTCCTTCAAAGTTGCCCACAGAATTAAAGCTACAGCTGTCCTTCACAGAAGTTCCTCTATATCCTCAGGATCTTGAGTTTACCAAATTCCCAAGTGGTTTGATAATTGCTTCTCCAGAAAGCCCATGTTTCAGCATCAAGTATTGGTTTGTTTCCTAAAGCAGGCAGTATATATGAGGACTCTAACAATTTAAAAACCTCTCATTTGCTGCATCTTGTATCTAGTTTGACTACAAAAGATGCTTTATCTTTAAAAATAACTCATGGAATGATGATAAATTAAGTGTGTCTGCAAGAAGGAAAATGAGGGATGCACAGTGGAATGCCTGCTGGATAATATATATATATATATATATATATATATATATATATATATATATATATATATATATGTACTGGGGGTTCCTGGAAACCCTTCTACCTCAGGGATACACTCTCAGACCCATTTATACTTTAAAAAAATTTGGAAACAGGGTCTCTTAAGCCAGTGTGGCTGACTTAGAATCTGCGAGATCCTCTTGTCTCTATCTCGCAAGCACAGGGATTACAAGCATGCACCACCATGCCTGGCTGGATGATATTCAATATTTTAAAGGTGTTCCTGCTCAGTGTCACCTCAGCACCATGATTTTGCTGTTGGAAAGTAGTTGTCTTTCAGTCTCAGCTAAGGGTTGACCAAGCTGTGCTTTCTCAGAATCCACAAATTCATATTGTTGAAATGTGTATGCTTCTGCAGAAACTGATAGTCTTTTTTTTTTTAACCAGTTTTTATCTGATGGCGTTTAAGGAAAGACACACAGACATAAGGAAGGTAAGCAGTATGTTTATTTTTAAAGAGAAAGGGAGAGTAAAAGAAGCAGATCAGCCTTAGAGAGCATCTGCCTACTGGTGTCTACCCAGGAGTGGCCAATGTCAAGAGGTGTCAGTTCCATGCTGTCTTCTCCTGAAGTCCACACAACATACCTAAGAGAGTTGCAAGTCACCCCAAGAGGCCTCGGCCAACTTTGGTGCTCAGCTTATGCCTTCTGGTCACTACCATGAAGCATCCTGGGCTGAGCACCCTCAATATCCCACTGCCTTCTCCTTGAATCCCCACAATCTGTGTGAGAGAGAGATCTTAAAGCGAGGGATTCCCAAATGGATAACCATTTGTAGATGAATTCTCTAAGAATTTATATTTTTCTTTGAGTTTCCCCTCTCTCTCAGTCTGGGGTTTCAACATTATCCAATCTTTTTTTTTTTTTTTTTCTTTTGAATTATCCAATGATCAGTGTCTCTCTCTTGAGAGGTCATGACCAGTTCAAGTAAATTATTCAATCTCTGTGGCTAAGTTTGTTTTCTGGGATTTAGATAGTGTCCATTTTTTGGTTTAAAAGATTTGGAATCTTGCAGACATCTTGTTTAATCCTAGGAGATTTGATCCTGATAACTGTAGAATATTTTAGCTTTCTACCATGACCTGTTGACCCTATCTGCTTATTGGCTCTCTACCTCTTCACTGATTATCAGAGAAAGTATCTGCAGTTACTCACCTAATTTCTTGTATTGTCTTGACTATTGGATTTGAAAAGCTATATTAGGGAAGTTACACTACTATGTTCAGGACTACTTCACAAGCAGAAGAATGACTTTTTTTGTACTTAGTGCCAGTCATTCTTTTTAAAGAAGTTGCTGAAAAATTTCTCACCAAGAGGGGATTGTCTGGTGCAAAGTCAGATACACTGGAGGTCAAATTTGAAAACATAATGGAGGCATTCTTGCCCATGCTGCTTCCCTAGGAAGTGAAGAAGCAAATCCATTTAGTGGTCCACATATTCTCAGTGCTGGACCACATATCAAGAAGGGCAGTAACATTACCAGCCTTCTCTAACAAACTATTGCCAAGGGATATCACCAGCCATTTTTGATGTTGCTGTTTTCAATGCCAATTACTTGGGCATTGGACTCTCTGAGATTTATACTATCTCCAAGGCTTTAGTTACAGGAAATGTTTTCAAGGCTTTCTATAACAAAAATAATTGCTCAAGGAAACCTTTCCAGTGCAGATATCTAAGTTGCCAGGAACAAGCTGAAAGTTGTATACTTAATGTCAATGGGGCCTTCAGGTTTTGCTGAGTGAATGGGATTCAGGCTTTAGTTGTTGGTTCTTAGGTAATACTGAGGAAAGGTAGACGACCTTAGAACAAAAAGCATGAAAAGAATCTATCATAGGAGGGTGGAAGGTAAATGGGGGGGAAGAAGGCTCCAAACATAGTCTTGATATATGCCATTTTCAATATGATCCACATAAAAATATAAAAATAAAAAAGCTATCTGTATAAAGAACAAAATTAGGGAAGATCAATAGATATAAAGGTAACAATGACCAGGCAAGAACTATAGAAATCAAAACAAAAACCATCCTCTTCTGTAGGCTGCATTCCAAGAACAATTTGTGTAAACAAGGTGAGCAGATAAGTGACTTCAGGAGATTAGAGCCACCAGCCCAAATAATAACAATTCATATTAGGATTGAAACTGGTCAAAAAACACTGGGGCCCCAAGACCAATCATAAAAGAGCAGATGAAGAAACCCAAGAGGGTATAAAAGATCATCTCCCAAAATGTTAATAATTACTCTCTTTTGGGGACCCCTTTCCTCCTAAGTGAAGGAAGCTTTTTTTTTATTTCTACCTTTCCTGAATTAAAATTTCAAGGTTTTATATCCTTCATGAGTTCTCAAACTTTGTGAACTAAATAAGAGGAGGCATCTTATATCATTTTGGTACCACGAGTGGAATCCTGAGGAAAGAGAGCAAATAAAGAAAAATTTTGTTACAATTCACCACCATCCAAGATCCATCCTACAAGAAACTGAATTGATGGCTGATGTCATATGATGATGTTATAAATACTGGATAAAAAGTTTGTTTCTGACCATAAGTCAATGGCAACAAGCTAAAATTTGGATCAAATAGTAAGTTCTTTTCCATTCTTCTGAGGATCCTCCATATTGCTTTCTAAAGTGGTTGCACTAATTTGCAATCCCACCAACAGTGTGGTTAGAATTCCCACTTCTCTACATCCTTGCCAGCATTTGTTGTTGTTTGTTTTGTGAATTATTGCCATTCTACTTGGAGTTAGGTGAAATCTCAGGGTAGTTTTGATTTACATCTCTCTGATTGTTAATGATGTTGAGGATTTTATATGCATTTATTGGCCATTTGAATTTCTTCCTTTGTGAAGCATCTATTTAATTCACTTTACCATTTTTTATTGGTTTATTTGTTTTCTTAGTTCTGAGTTTCTTGAGTTCTCTGTATATACTAAATGTTAGACCTCTATCAGAGGAGTAGGTGGCAAAAATCTTCTCCCATTCTGTTAGCTCATGGTTGAGGTTCTTGACAGTTTCATTTGCTATAAGAAGCTCTTCGGTTTCATGCAATCCCACGTATGGATTCACCTTTTAGTTCCTTGTGCCTTTGGGATCTTGTTGAGAAAGATTTTATCTATGCCTATCCAAACTACAGAACTAATGCGTGTGTATTCATGTTCATAGCTGCACAATTCATCATTGCCAAACTATGGAACCAGCCAAGATATCCATCAACAGATGAGTGGATTACAAAATTTTGAGATATGTACACAATGGGATTATACTCAGCCATAAAGAAAGAGACAATTACATCATTTATAGGGAAATGTATGGAACTGGAGGACAATATGCTACGTGAAGTTAGTCAGTCACAAAGAAAGAAGAAATTGGTTATTTTCCCTAATATGCAATAGCTAGGGAGAAATGGGTAACAGGAGGAACTCTAGATGAAGAAGGAGATTCTATAGAGGAGAAAATAAGGTGATCTAACTGAGGGGATGGGAGGGGGAAGAGGGAAACTCTAAAGCACATGATGTACTTAAACAGATCAAAGTCAATCACTAAGCCAAACATGAGAAGGAGGGAGGGGGAGGGAATAGGGTGGTAATTGGGTTAGGGCTGAGTGATGTGTGCATGTATGTCTACACTATCTTTTATATTTTATCAAAATGTATGACTAAAAATGCACCAATAAAAATTTAAAGATCAAGTAAAAATTTGGAACATATACCTTTTGTTGATAAATGTGAACATGGAAACTCATACTTCAGTGGAGAGAGCTAAAAATATTTTCTCACTCCAGAGTAGCAAATGTAGAAAAGTTAAAGTCTCTAAGACTTTACCTTTTTTCTCAATGAGTTAAGGCCGGGCGTGGTGGCGCACGCTTGTAATCCCTGCACTTGGGAGACGGAGACGGGATCGCTCTGGTTCGAAGCCAGCCTTGCTGGCTTACGAGACCCTGTTTCCAAATAAAAAAGTATAAAAATACATCTGGGAGTGTAGCCCAGAGGTAGAAGGGCTTCCAGGAACCCCAGTACCACCAAAAAAAAAAAAAAAGAAACTAAAATATCTACATTTAATGTACATATAGAATAATAAATTGGGTTTAAATCTACCATTTAAGATTTGATGTTCTTAGCCGGGCGTGCTGGCTCACGCTTGTAATCTCAGCATTCCCGAGACTGAGACTAGAGGATTGAGGTTCGCGGACAGCCTCAGCTATTTAGTGAGGCCCTTTGCAACTCAGTGAGACCCGGTTTCAAAATAAAGAATAAAAAATAGGGCTGGAGGTGCAGCTTGGAGGTAGAATGCCTCTGGGTTCACTCTCCAGTACCACACACAAAAAAAGATTTATTGTTTTAATTTGGTCTATTCTATCTTTACATTTTTAATGTTTATTTAAATTAATTGCTTATTTTTAGTATTTTATTTTATCTCCACTATTGACTTATTAGACATGGTTCTTATTTAATTTATAGATTCAGAGTTTGTAGCATGCATATTTATCAGTCTCTATCAAGTATTATTTTATCACTTCACATAGAATGAAATAATAATATAATATTTTCAATTCCATCTTTGTGATATTAATGCCATATACTTGGGTTCTGAAAAATTATATATAAATTAAATTTTAAAATGAGAAAAGGAGAATATATATATATATATATATATATATATATATATATACACATATTTTCTATTTGTGGTTTTCTTCCTTATTTTGTAAAAATTTAGGCTTCTGTCAACTTGAAGATACTACTTTCAAATTTTATAGGGGAGATATATTGCCATCAAAAAATTTAATTTGGCCAGGCATGATGGCTCATGCTTGTAATCCCCGTGCTTGGGAGGTAGACACAAGAGGATCATACAGGTTCAAGGCCAGCCTCGCTGGCTTAAGAGACCCTGTTTCCAAATAAAAATATAAAATAGGTCTGGGAGTGTAGCCCTGAATTAGAAGGGTTTCCAGCAACCTCAGTACCACCAAAAAATACTTATAGATAGTTAATAGATATCATCATAACACATAAGCTTTCACTTTACCTCAGGATAGTCTTATGAGAAGGCAGTTTCTATAAAAAGAAATAATGAAATAAAAAATAAAATGATATTTCCCTTCTGTATCTGTCAGTTTTGTGAGTAAAAGACTGTTTCATTTCTTGGACATGATGACATATATCTGTAATACCTCAGAAAAGAGGATAGCAGATTTGAGACCAGTCTCAGAAACTTAGTGAGACTTTCAGAAACCTAGAGAGATCCTATTTCAAGACAAACAAACAAAAAATAAAAATAAAAATAAAATAGAAATGGGGGTGTAGCTTGGAGGTAGAAGGCTCCTGGGTTTAATTCTCAGAACAAAAAAAGAAACAAACCAAAACCAGACAAAACAAAAAGACTATTTTTTTCATGAAAGGCAAGAAAAAGAATCCTAAATATTTCATGAATGTAAATAGAATTAATTGTGAATATACTTTTTGGTTTCAGTAGCAAATGCCAATTATACCTTTCAGTATATTCAGCATTTCCAAGTTTCCATACAATTTTTGGTTTTGCACACAATCGATTGTTTTCCTTAAAAAGGCAGTTTAATCATTTCCTAGAATACTGGTTTCAAACCCAATGGATAAGCATTTACACTGGTAACATTTTTTTGTTCATATACAAACCATATATAGTATGTGTAATGTTTATTTTAAATCAATTTATAATTATTATTAATGTGTGGTATTAGGATATTAATGTAATACATATGTTTGTATTTTGTAATAAATTTTTATATGTTATAACTCTGCACAGAATAATGATTATAAAGATGGTAGTTACCCATTATGGTGATCCAAATCCTTGTAGTTCTAAACACCTTGTTTAAATAATCAGTTCTAAAATTTTTGACAGGACAGTTCTCAACATAAGAAAAGGAATAAAATTAGTTCTGTCTAATTTTGTTTGCATTATAAATATCTCCTCACTGTGGATATCTTTTTAAGAACAAATATATATCTTGTGATAGTAATTATAGTTAATAATTACTTATAAAAATTCTTATGCCTTCAGTTTCAGTAATAGAAGAAACAGAGATATGAGTATCGTTTTAACATAGGAAAATGAGTCCCAGGTCAGCTTGGGCAACATAACAAGACTATTCTCCAAAAGTTAAATGAGATCCATAAATCCAATTGGTCAGTTACTGTTTGTTTTTTGTTATTGTTGTTAGTATATTTATTGGAATATATCAGCTTATAATTATAAGACTATATTCTACAGAATGTAGAAATAATTATATTTTTAGAAATCTCCTTTAAAATTGTCACATTATTAGTGCATACTTAGCGCACATAATTTACTTTAAACAATTTGGTATACTGTAATAGTATATGAAAGTGAGACTCATAGTGTTACGTTAATATGCACATTTTAATCTTTTTCCATCCCTATACTTATTTCCCTCCAGTTTTTCTTCCACTTCCAGTAATTTATGAGCATCCCTCCTAATTTTCAAAACTTTCTTTTTTTCTTTTTTTCTCTCCAGCTTCCACAAATGAGTAAATTTATGCCAGTTACCACTGAGCTGCAAAACTTTCTTTTTTATTTTTATTTATTTATTTATTTATTTATTTATTTATTTATTTATTGGTGCATTGTAGTCATATATCAATCACATTGGAGTACAAGACTTGAGAGGATATACAAGCACACATCATCCAATCAGCCCTCATCCAGCCCCCATCCCATTCCCTCCCCCTCCCTCAATCCCATGCTTCTTTGGTGATTAAATCTGATACATTTGTTTATGTACCTCCTGTGTTTTAAAGAGGCTCCGTCCTCCACTATTCCATACCCTCTGATTGGTCACATTAGTTGCTTCACTATAGGGCCCTTTCTATAGCTCAACCTCTTCCTGTTGATTAGGGGAAGCATCTGATTTATATTTTCTACGATATTTTTCTGTGCATGCCGCATTGCAAGTACCAATCCCACTCTTGATGTCCCCAGTAGTGGCCTGGATACCCGGTGGACTGATCCAGACCTCGCTGGCTCAAGCAGCGGCCTTGCTTCATGGGAGGTCCCAATTCTGGTCTCGCTGGCCCCGACACCAGCCTAACCCCTCAGCTGGCTCCGATCCCGGCCTCAGAGGCCTCAGTAGTGGCCTTGCCTCACGGAAGGCTCCGATCCCGGCCTTGGAGGCCCCAGCACCAGCCTAGCCTCACAGCAGGCTCCGATCCCAGCCTCGGAGGCCCCAGTAGCGGCCTTGCCTCCTGTCAGGCTCCAATGCTGGCCGTTGGCCCCAGCATCGGCCTAACCCCTTGGCAAGCTCTGATCCCAGCCTCAGAGGCCCCAGCACTGGCCTTGCCTCCTGTCAGGCTCCGATGCTGGCCGTTGGCCCCAGCATCGGCCTAACCCCTCGGCAGGCTCTGATCCCAGCCTCAGAGGCCCCAGCACTGGCCTTGCCTCACGGCAGGCTCCGATGCCGGCCATTGGCCCTGGCACCAGTCTAACCCCTCGTCTGGCTCTTATCTTGGCCTTGGAGGCCCCAGCACCGGCCTTGCCTCACGGTGATCTCTGATCCCGGCCTCGCTGACGCCAGCACCGGCCTAACCCCTCTGCAGTCTTTGATCTCGGCCTTGGAGGCCCCAGCCCCGGCCTTGCCTCAAAGCAGGCTCTGATGACGGCCTCGCTTGTCCCAGCCCCAGTCTAACCCCTCGGCAGGCTCTGATCCGGCCTTGGAGGCCTCAGAACCGGCCTTGCCTCATGGCAGGCTTCAATGCCAGCCATTGGCCCCGGCACCAGCCTAACCCCTCGGCAGGCTCTTATCCCGGCCTCTGAGGCCGCAGCAACAGCCTTGCCTCACGGGAGGCTCTGATGTTGACCGCTGGCCCTGGCATCAGCCTAACCCCTTGGCAGGCTCCAATCCCAGTCTCGGAGGCCCCAGTAGCGGCTTTGCCTCACAGTAGGCTCCAATGCCGGCCATTGGCTCTGGCACTGGCTTAACCCCTCCACTGGCTTTTATCCTGGCCTCAGAGGCCCCAGTACCAACCTTGCCTCACAGCAGGCTCCGATGCCAGCCTCACTGGCCCCAAGAGCTGCAAAACTTGACAGCATGGATATGTGCCACTGGGCATCTACTATGCTCTAGAATTCCTTAGCTTTAGCTGTTCATTGCCCTGATTGATGTAGATGACACCTGTAAAGTATAGATCCTAAGGGGAGCCCTGTTCTTAATCTATATTTTCATATAAGATTAGGCTTATGTTTTCTAAATTTTTAATTATACATAAGTCCAAGCAGAAACTCTAATATTTTGTTTGTTTTAAAACTTTTCTGTCCTATTCCATGCCAACCTACATTTGAAGTTAAAGTTCCTGAATAGACTTGGTTAGTACTACTCCCTTATCACCACAATCCTTTTTAATATTAATATCACATATATATTGAAATTATATACCATTGGAAAGAACATTCCAAATATTAATAAAAATACTGCCTTTGATTTTTTCTATTTACTTGAGTTTGTCTTTGAAATTATATTGGTTAAGGAAATAAATACTAGACAAATAACTTTTTAGTGGTTGTAAAAATGCAAATGTCAGAGAATAAATAAGGCTTGTTTTTGTAAATTTTAGTATTAAGAATTTTTCTCCAGGTTTATAATTTATTGTAAAAGTTTTTGTGAGATGGTTTGCATATTTTATTTAATTGTGTATTATCCAAGTTTCTCTTTGCTAATCAAGTTGTATTAATACTATATTTGTAATATAAATAATAGTAACTATAAAATAATTGTGATTATGATGCTTCTTGTTGAAAAGAAATTTAAATAATTTTATAAAGCAACATAATTTCCTATAAAACAGTGACTTAAACTTATGTATTTACATATTTGAAAATTAAGTGTTTTGCCAGATGTCCCTAACTCAATACCTTTAGTGAGTATATTTGCATTTTAGAAAGTCTAAATTCTTTATTATTATTAATATTATTATTTCATTATTATTATTTTATTTTAGAAGGAATCCTTAACATGAGATCTGCCCTTTTAATAGAGTTTTGAGTGCACAATAAGGTATTATTTTTTCATAGGTGCAATGGTGGATGGAAAATATCTCATTTTTGACGTCTAAAATTTTATAAAATCTAAACAAAACTGTCAATGAAGAGAAAATCTTCTAACACATTAACATAAAAATTTTCTTTGTGGCATTGGGCAAATTGTTTTAAAAATCAGGGACTCAAAATGTTCATTAACCAAAGAAGAATATAAAATCTGTTTAATTTTATGATACCTCCCAATGTTCTCTAGATTCTAAATGATAAGAAAGTGACTGGGGTTTAAACAGTGACTTTGGAGATGCACCACACTAATGTTTTTCAGGAACCTTTGCCTCTCTTCCAGAGATGTTCTCATTGCAGCTACTTCCAAGTAAGATGCTTGCATTTAGCTTTCTGATAGGGACAGAGTGATGAAGAGAGCTACCACATGTTTTAATAAGAAAAAAATGTAGATGTTTTTATTCAATATAAGTCTTCTATTCCTTCATTTATTGATGAGTACTCACTAAATGTATTCCATACATCAAACACAAAGACTGTACAGTCTTTTAGAAATATATTAATACAAATAGTAAAATTTCAGTTTTTAAAAATGTCAAAACTTATGTATATCCAAAAAGAGAAAACCTACATAGAAGATAAATATATAATTTTGTCTACAATTTACCTAAGCACACTATATGTGTTTCCCTCATATATGAAAGTGAGGGAGAAACTTGATAAAGGAGAGATTCTAGACAAAGGAGGAGAAACCCTCATGGGGTGAAGGAGGAGGCCTAAGAGAAGGAGTTGGGTGACAAAAGGGATACTCAATAAAGGAATGTCTTTCATGGACATGATGCATATGCACAGATTTATCAATGCCAGTGCACACGGTGTGCATGGGGAGAGCGAGGGAGGGGTTGGGAGCTGCAGGGAGGCTCACTGAGTGCTGTTGTGTGCATGGATGTCTCTATCATTCTGAGCATCATCAGGATGTGTAGTTTCATTGCATGGATGATAATAATAAAATAGAAGATAACCTTTATGAGCATGTTAAAAAGTAGTATTCTTAAAATGTAATTTAGTTATACAAATATAGTAAAAATTTTCACACTTTAAGTGCAATAACTTTTAAATTTTTGTTATTATTTTAATTGATGTTATAGACAATTCATAGTTATAATAGCATAATTCCAGATTTTCTTTCAATAAAGGTCATAAAAAGAATTCTGAATAAATGTAGAATAATTTGTGAATCAAACAGAACAAGTAAAAAAATTAAATGCCCAAATTTTTGATGTTCTGACCCAAGATTAAAAACTACAATTTAGAAAGGTATTTTGGTTGAAAATATTTAAATATATTCACAGTCTCACAGTCTCTCACTCTCTCTCTCTCTCTCTCTCTCTCTCTCTCTCTCTCTCTTTCTCTCTCTCTCACACACACACTCACACACATATATAATTAATTAATTAAGCATAAGAAAAATAAAAACTCACATTATGCAATCAAGAAAATATTGAATAGAAAAATATAGAAGACTAGAAATATCTTCTCAAAATACTGAGTAAGAGTGTTCAAAGTTATGTATTATACTTTTGTCATTTAATTATTTCAGAATTTAGACAAGTGATAGAGCACATGAGGATAGTAGTTAATTTTTGAAAGAATAAGATTGTGAATAAGATATTTTTTATCAAATTTTCAAAATTATTTTCTTTTTCTTTTATAAAGTTTGCCCCATAGTATGAAAAAAAGTATTTTTGTGAACAAAATTAAACTAGTTTAACAATTCTTCTAAGATGATATATACAGGAAAGTTAAAGAAAACTGATTTTAATTTAGTTCTGCCTCATTTGCATGTATGTACACTGTTACACAAACATAATTTTAGTTGTTTTTATTTTTCTACATCAATGAAATAGAGTAAAAATGGCATATAAGCTCATTTAGATCTATATTTGGATCATTAACATGGTTTCATATTTTAATATGAGCATCTCATATTGGTTATAAATGATTAAAATTGTACTTTTAAGCAAACAGGAGATTTAAGGTTGTTTCCAGCACTTATATGCTATTTTTCTATCATTCTAAATGTCTAGAAATTTGGCCATATCACTTATTCATAGTTGGACTAAATATTTTTCCAGAAATCTTAAAGATATTTAGATAAAGTACCAATTTTCACACTTTTTAATAATACTTCAAAACTTCTAGTAATTTTGCTCATTAGTACAAATGCATAGAATTCTAAGTGTAGTTTGGACTAGCCTGGAAAATTAACTACCAATAATAGTGCTATTTAGATGATAAATGATACTTAGAAATTTGAATGAGTAATTTAAAAATTACCTAGGAGGCAGAATTTCTTTTTTGTAGGTTTTCTGCAAGCAGTTTTAGATATTTCAAACTCATTCTCAAAATTGTGGCTAAGATATTGCCACTAGCATTCTGTCTTTGTCAGGGAACATTGGAATAAATGTAGAAAAAGCAAAATGACAGTGGAACAGGTAGTAGCTGGACGTGTGAGCCGAGAGTAATATCATAAAAATGAAATCGTGTAAATCACGTTTCAGAAAAGCTGGCAGTTTTACAGGGATCATCTGTCTCTTAGTTTCCCAGGGTGGCCTCTTTCACATGAACCCAATATGACAAGACGCTGTCAAGGTATAGTCAAGTGGATGGATTAAATGCAGTTTAGATTATGCAAGAATAGCAATTTAAAAATTAATGCTTAAGTGAATTTTAGAAATGGTGATACATTGCAGAAAACTAATAGTTGGGAGAAAATTTTCAAAAATGAGCTAGTGGTACTTTTAGAGTTGTCAATTCTCTACTTGTTCACATTTCCCTCTCAAGATAGTTGAGTTAAGAGGATCTCAAGTTTTTTCTTCACTAAAATACATTACATTGGGAAATGTTAAAATGAGTTTAAATCAACATGGTTTTAAAAATCAAAGTGACTCATTTTTAAAGTGAGTTAAAATCAAAATGAGTTGTCATCAGAGAGAGGCTGAACTGGGTCATGTTAATAAAATGGAAAAAGCATGGATAGCCTGATGAAGCTTGGCAGTTTCATCATCACAAACATTCTCTGCTGAGATAATGAACTTGACAATAACTCTTCTCATTCTTAAAATGTGATAGCATGAAGTCATTGTGCAAAATTTCAGAATGAGGGCAATTCACGCTGACTAGAGGAACATCTGAGGAAGACAAAAAGAGTCTGAGATTGATGCATTAGAGAGTAATGCCTATGTCATATTCACAGTGGAAGGACAAGACTAAGAACGACATGGCTCTTCTTGTAATATCTGGGCAATGCTGCCAGAGATCTCAAGTAGTGGTGGGTGATTTGCAGAAAAGTTGATTGTTTGAATTAATTTACTCAAGTGTTATAGTGACAGTATAAAATTAAATATAAAAGATTACCTTCAAAATGATTCGTACTGCATGGTTATATCTATTCAGCACACTTCTAAGAAAAACTTAGATTTATTCACATATTTCTGAGGTGTAAATTATTTGTACCATATGTATTCATGTAAACACAGCCTCCCAGCACCAACCAACCCAAGAGGAATTATCCTGAGCAAATAAACATGTTAGGTAGACTCCTATATTAATTTATATCTCAGGACATCTGATCTTTTATGTAAAAAAAAAGTTTATATACATATATTGGTGGTTACTGGGGTTCCTGGAAACCCTCCTACCTCCGGGCTACACTCCCAGACCTATTTTTATACTCTTTTTAAAATTTGGAAACAGGGTCTCTGGCTTCCAACCTGCGGATCCTCCTGTCTCCGCCTCCCAAGTGGGGATTACAAGTGTGCGCCACCACACCCAGTAAAAGTTCTATATTTTAAATTTCTATATTGAGTATATAAATTAAAATTTAAAAGAAATATAAGTCTATGCTATCTAATTTTTAAAATTTTTGTGGGACAGATAATTATTAGAAGAGTAAATTATCAAACAGTGAATTAAAATAATTATCAGTTAATTATCAAACTTTATGAAACACAAATATTTAGAATATGTTAGGAACTTTCAGGGAAGGATGGGGATATAGGATACCAAAGATCTGTCGATAATACTATACGAGAGGATGAGAGGACCGTGGCTAATAACCTAAGCCTTATGTTTATTTTTTTCAGTCATTCTGTGTAGTGACAGTGATTGATTGAAAGAATAAGCAGGCCATAGTGGACAATGTTGTTTCCCTGATACAGGATCAGCATTGATAATAGCCATTTTAAACAATTATATTAACTAAGGTGCAGAACAAAACTAAAGCTGGTGACTTTTTCTTGGCAAACAACATTTTTTTCCAATTTTAAATACTCTAAAATTACTTGACAGATTGCTATAGTACCCAGAAAAGACACACCGTAACATCTGCTGGTTCATGTCATGTTTTCTATGCAGAAAAGAAATGCAGAAACCAAAATTCTTCTGAGGATTGCTCTGGCAAATACTTACATAGAAATGGGCGGGGGGTGGGGTGGTATTTATCCTTAATTTTGCCTGATTTTTTTTCTATTCTCTTTCCCAGAGTTTATAACCTCTGTATTAGTTGGCATTCCATTTCTATAATAAGTTATGTAAAACTGAAGATTTTAAATTTTAATTTATAGTTTTAAAGATTTTTGTCTATGGTCACTTGACCCCATACCTATGGACCTGTGGGGCAGCTATACAACATGGAAGAAGGGTGTGGTGGAGCAAAGTTGCACACCTCATAACAAGCAGGTAGCAAAGAGAGGGTATGGTGCCAGGAACAAGACATGGACCTCTCATTTGTACCCCTGTGACTCAGTACTTTCAACTAAATCCTATCTTCCATAGTTTTTTTTTAATAAACTCTTAAAGTCAATTCAGCTACAAATCCATCAATGAATTATTCAACTGATGGGATTAGGGTACAGATAATAAATAATTTCCCCAAAGCCCCACTTTTTTTTAACCTTGTTGCCTTGGAGACTGAGTTTTTTAAACAAATGAGCATTGAGGGGATATTTTAGATCCAAACCACAACTCCTTCCTTTTAGCATCACCCCTCAGTGTTTACAAGTTGATAGAAGACAAGGTTATTGCAGAAAGTAATAACCCCCCCAAAAAATGCAAGAGTTTATAAATTTCTCCTTTTTTATTTTCCCAAACCAAATTAACAATGTTCTTTTTAGAAGACAACTCTATTTTATGATCCAAAATCAAGCCATGGGCAAAAGAAAAGCCCTTCTATTTAATGCAAGCCATGTAGTCTCTCTTGAATGGAGAGAATAATATTTTCTGAAAAATGTTTTCTGGCTTTAAAGGTTTTAGTTTATGGTCACTTGGTCCCATACCTATGAGAAATGTTTCTCCAATCATAGAGTTTGAATAGATATAGATTAGCAATTCTTGGTCTACACCCTTCTACAAACAAGGTTAGGCTCATTGTCCCAAGATGATCCTAATATACATTTTTTTTCCCATTCTCCCAGCCACAAATGTTGGTCCAGAAAAGTCATTGTATATAATCTAGGCTGTTTCTCATCTTCTCTAGGTTTTTATATTTCAAAACGTAGAGATGATCTTTCTGTGAATGTATTTACTGTTCCTACTTAACTTTGGACTCTATCATTATTTAACTCTGAACTTCAAAACATTATTTCATTGAAAATAGAGGTAGAGATGTATAATATTAAAAGTGTGAGAGATGGCATTCCAAAAATCTCCATTTAAATACTAGTAACATTTCTATTATGGTATCAATTACTATATGCCATTTCTATAATATATAAGTATGTTCTATTGTTCTTAATATATATGGGAAAAATATACTAGATGTATTCTGTTTCACCTATTCTATCCTGGCCTACAGTAGTCAGTAAATATTAATACATTTTCATTTTTAATATTAAATAATTATTTTCTTTAAATAAAATAAGAAAAAAATTCTGAGGAAAATATGAATAACTATGGCTCAGAAATACAGATTCAAGCTACCCTGAATGCTATGTTCCACTGTGCCAGGAGTTGCGTGGACTTTTATAATCACAGAACAAAAGAAAGTTATTTACCAATGACTCTGATAGGAGCATCAGGCAGGTGGGCTGTGCAAAAAAAAAAAAAAATCTCTTCTCTAGGTTTCATATGCCATCTTTAGCTATCTTAGCTCTAGGATCGGTGGGTGCTAGAGGTCTGTTAAGCATATTAATACATTCCAAGTAATTTTTGTATTAGTTATGAGAACTTTAGGTAAGAAATACAAGTTGGTAGAAAATGGCTACTAAAGGGAATGATACATAGCCCAAGATAATTTTGGCTTTCCATTGACAGTAATCCATCTCTCCACAATCGATATCATCATCAAACACTCTGCAGGATCTTTAATATGGATGTAGCTACTTTAAGGAACTTCAGTTTGCACATTGTAGATGGTCTTCCTAAAGCATCATTAAATGCACGTTCAGTTAAAAAACGTGGTTTCTTTTCATTCTAGTTATTCTGAACTCTGAATCAAGACACTGTTATTTTCCCATATTGTTAATTTTATTTAAAATTATAATTATTCGGGTAATGTTGGCATTTAAAATAGTATTAGAGCCAGGCATGGTGGTACATGCCTGTAATCCCAATACTTGAGAGGCTAAGAAAAGAAAATTGCAGATTTGAGGCCAGTCTCAGCAATTTAGCAAGAAACTCTTTCAAAATAAAAATTAAAATAATGTGTAGGATCTAGCTCAGAGATAGAATGTCCCTGAGTTCAATACCTCGAATAAAAATATAGTATTATAATGCAATATTTTGAAATTTTAGTATAGTCAATTTTACCATCTACAGCTTGCCAGTTTTGTATATCTTGCTATTGTAGGCTCCACGAAAAGCTGTCATGCATAATTTTTTCTTTCCCTACTAAGAAATTAAATGAATTACCTAAGGTATGAGATACAGTGCTGGATAAAATGTTTTAATTTCCACTTTCTAAGTCCAGAAATCATAATCTCTATCATTATACTCTATAGCTTATTTCCATCTATATATCACCCGAATTAAATACCCATCTCTTATATTTATTTATTTTCTCAGATGAATTAAAATATTTTCCAATTTTTGTTCAGTCATAAATTAATTGGAACAAGTGAAGTTCAATGTATTAAGATCATTCATATTTTGCTTTGCTTGACATAATTAGATCTACCTGGAATGAGTAGAATTTTTCCAGGATAAATAGATCACTATTTTAAAAAATGTTTAAAAACCCTTCTATTTGGACTTCAGCCCAAATGCAAACACTGGTTTAAATAGAGAATAAATACTAGTGTTAAACATTAGAAACACAGTGAGACCAGCAGTAAAATCTCATAGGAAACCTAACTTTGAGTTATGCTCAGATACAATGTCTTCAAATGCATAATTAAAAGTGTGATAGATTGTGCATTTTGATTAAA
The DNA here is from genome assembly GCF_963383645.1 of Muscardinus avellanarius. NCBI lineage: Eukaryota > Metazoa > Chordata > Mammalia > Rodentia > Gliridae > Muscardinus > Muscardinus avellanarius. The sequence continues at coordinate 116,697,416 of NC_137791.1, read as the reverse complement.
TAGTGGCTATTGTGAGACAAATACATTAGCTTAGTGTGGTTATAAAAGTGATGGTATAGATATTACTTTCTCTAAATTATTTTAAGTGTAATTGCATATTATAATTAAAGATACTTAAGAAAACAACAACAAGCAAATCAGTCTGCTAAAGCAGGATACCCTTAAAAATCATAGTTACCCAAAGCCGTTTTGATTCTTTATCTTTTTTTTCCTACAAGAAACATTTAAATTGGTAAGAACAAAACAAATATCATTAAAAGGAATTAAAAATCTATGGTTATGGAAATTACCTACTTAAAATTAATTAAAATATTTTGGTCTCTAGACTTTCCCTTCAAAAGAACTTGAAGAATTTGCCAATGAGAACAGTATGTACTCTCAGTAAGCTTTCAAAAGTATAAATGATGTACCATGTTTCATAAAACTGTAAAATTACTTATGTATATATATTTACATATATACATTATATATACATAAATGGAGAAAAAAGAGACAGAGAGAGATGTTTGAGTTTTTAAAAAATTAAGTTGGGTAAATGTGCACTTTTTTAGAAGAACAGATAAACTAGAAATGTAATGATTTAGGTAAATTAGAACTGAATGATCACTGACAGCCAATAAAAGTTTATGAAGAACAAATAGATTTTTTTTCACACTCAGTTCATGTAGTTGTTCATTTGGTAACTCAGAAATATTTTATAAAATGTTAGATATTGGTATGATACCACTGTCACTGATAAATTTGCATAACTCATGTATTTTTATTTTTAAGGTTTTTATTAAATGAACACATTCATATTTTTACTCTAAAAAGTATTTTAAAAGAAAACTTTCTGATTAAAGGGGTGGAAAAGAAGGAGATCAAAGGAAAAAAAAAAACCTATGTTTCAAAGAGGATAGAATTTTAAAGTTCCAGAGTGAGTTAGAGGCATAATTCTGAATGTTTTGTATATCATAAGGAACTATGAGTAAGAAACATTATGAAAAAAATGAAATATATAAGGAGGGCTCCAAATAATAAAATATCCAAAGGATAAAATATCCAAAGGATAAAATATCCAAAGAATAAAATATCAAGTTATGGTAAAGGAGTAAGTACCGTTTAGGACAGAAACTGGAACTAGCTTAGGAGTATATGGAGAAGGTTGAAAAAAACTACTAAATGTGACTTAATTTAAAAATTTCTTGAATATACTTTAAAGTCAGGTATTGTGATTCCTCCTGCATGTTTTTTGTTGCTGAGAACTACTTTGGGTGCTCTTTATTTTTTGTTGTTCCACATAAATTTAAGGATTGATCTTTCTATATATGTAAAGAATGACCTTGGTAATTTAATGGGTATTGTATTGAATCTGTAGATCACATTTAGAAATATGGCCGTTTTAATTGTATTTATTCTGCCTGTCAATAAACATTAAATATCTTTCCATCTTCTAAGGTCCTCTTTGATTTGTTTTTTCAATGTTTTATCATTTTATTTGTGGAGTTCTTTTGCCTCTTTGGTTAAGTTCATTCCTAATTATTTTATTTTTTGTGTGGAATATTCTGAGTGAAAGTGTTTTCTGGATTTCTTTTTCAGTGGATTTATGGAAGCTTTGTACTGGGCCAAAAAACAGATACATAGGTTAATGGAGCAGAATAGAAGACTCAGAAACAAATCCGCACACTTATAGCCAAATGATTTTTGAAAAGGGGAGAAAAACATAAACTGGAAAAAAGATAGCCTCTTCAACAAATGGTGTTGACAAAACTGGTTAACCATATGCAGTAAAATGGAAATAAACTTCACTTTTTCACAATGCACAAGGATCAATTCAAGATGGATCAGACTTGAAAATCAAACCATAGACCTTGAGGCTTTTTGAACAGGGCATAGTTCCAACACTGCAACACATAGGCACAGATAAAACATTCTCAACAAGATCCCAAAGGCACAAGGAACTAAAAGGTAGATCAACATCTGGGATTGCATCAAACTGAAGATCTTCTGTACAGCAAAGGAAACTATCAAGAACCTCAACTGAGAGCCAACAAAATGGGAGAAGATTTTTGCCACCTACTCCTCAGATAAAGGACTAACATCTAGACTATACAGAAAACTCAAGAAACTTAGCACTAAGAAAACAAAAAACCCAATTAAAAAAAATGAGCAAGTGAACTAAATAGACACTTCATGAAAGAACAAATTTAAATGGTCAATAGATATATGAAAAACTACTGAACATCTTTAGCAATCAGAGAGATGCAAATCAAAACTACCTTGAGATTTCACCTAAATCCAAGTAGAATGACAACCATTCAAAACACAAACAACAACAAATGCTGGTGAGGATGTGGAGAAGTGGGAACTCTAATACACTGTTGGTGGGATTGCAAATTAGTGTAACCACTTTGTAAAACAGTATAGAGAATCCTCAGAAGAAGGAAAATGAACTTATCGTATGATCCAGCAATACCACTTCTGAGTATCTACCCAAAAGAATAAAAAGCAAACTACCAAGCTAATGCATGCGTATCTATGTTCAGAGATGCACAAATACAATTGCCAAAGTATGGAACTAGCCAAGATATCCATAAAGAGATGATTGGATTACAAAACTATGGGATATATACACAATGAAATTTTACTCAACCATAAAGAAAAACACAATTACATCCTTTGCAGGAAAATAGATGGAACTGAAGAACATTATGCTAAGTGAGATTAGTTAGTCATGAAAAATAAGAAATTGGATGATCTCCCTAATATAGGGAAGCTAGGGTAAAAATGGGTCATAGGAGAAAACTCTAGATGAAGAAGGAGATACTATAGATAAACAAATAAGTTGACCTAACTGAGGGAGAAGGGAAGGGAGAAGAGGAAATTTCCCTAATGTACATGATGTACATTAACAAACATATCAAAGTCAATTTCTAAGCCAAACATGAGAAGGAGGAAGGGGGTAGTAATGGGACTGGAATTTGGAAAGGGCTAACTGGATGATGTGTGCATGTATGCCTCCACCATTTTGTACCCAATTAAGGTGTATGGCTACAGTGCAACAATAAAATATTTTAAAAATTAAAAATTCAAATTTGTTGAGACTAGTTTTATAATCTCTCTTGTGGTCTTTTCTGAAGAATGTTCCATGAACTGATGAGAAGGATATATTTAGCAAGTCTTGTTTGGAAAGTTTTTCAGATGTCTATTGGGTCCATGTGGTCCAGTGTGTGCATTCAATTCTTCTGCTTTCTTATTGGTTTCTTTTCTTCTCTTTTATAATGTGCTTTTATTGAAGCATGACTGTTTCACATGATAATATAAATCATGATGACACTTACATACATGCCCCCATCACCTTCCCATTTACCTTCTTCCCAATACAGAGTACTAAGTTAGACATTTATGTTTATGTTGGTAAATTCACATATGAACACACAGTCAATGGTAGAATTTATTTATTTATTTATTTATTTATTTATTTTGGTGGTAAGTGGAGATGGAACCCTTCTACCTCCAATCTCCAGGCTACACTCCCAGACCTATTTTATATTTTATTTGGAAGCAGGGTCTCTTAAGCCAGTGAGGCTGGCTTCAAACCTACATGATCCTAATGTCTCCACCTCCCAGGCATGGGGATTACAAGCTTGCGCCACCATGCCCAGCTCAATGGTAGTATTTTTGTCACAGACTAATCTCAGTCGGTTTGTAATTGTCCGTTCCCGGTCAAAATCTCAGAAAGATGGGGCAAAAGGCAGGTGGAGTTCTGCAGATTCTTATCTGCAGCGATTCTTTCTCCTTTAGGGACTGAATTTTCTTTAGGTCCCTAAATGACGACGCTTTGGAAAGAATCTGAGGTGGACAAAGGCTTCTTGAGCCAATGACACTTTATTACGAAAACCCCAAGAAATTTATACACTTCACCAGTAAAGTTAAGTGAAAGGGGGGCGGGTGTCTTTCAGCTGGCTGTTGGCCTTTGAAGAATTAACTTCTGTTCCTCTCCAAGGTCCCAAGGTCTTGTAGATAAGCAGTTCCAGGTGGCAGCCTCCCAGAATAGTCAAGGCTTGGGAGCTTCTCGGGAACTTTTCCTGGAACTTTCCATCTTTTGGGCTCAGTTCATATAGCAAGTGTGGGGAGATGTGGTGATTCAGGTGGATGTGATGGAGTTTCTTCAGGTGTTGGTATCTTATCTTCTAAATCTGAAAGCTTAAGCATACAACACAGTTTGGCAGACAAAATATCACAAACAACACCACAAGGTTCTTAGTTCTAATTGTCAGATGTATTTCCTTAACTGCTGAGCACTCTTCTTTAGACAACAAGCCTATTAAAAGTTTACTTATCTTTAATAATCCACTTCCCTGTCACAAACTCTCTGCAGTCTGCTTCTAACTTTCTAATTTCTTTCTTTCCCAGTTGGACTTTTTTATGATAAGCTCTTTTTCATGCCAAAATGCTTTTCTTATTCTTACGGTATTTCTTTTCCTTCATACATATATATTTAAAATGTCTGTCCTTTATTTTATAATATTTATTTCTAATTATGCGGCCAGTTTTTCTATCTCCTGGAATGCTCACACTGAGGTAAAAGTTAACAGTCTTTTTCTTTGGGTCTATTGTATTTGGGCAGCTAAGTTGTTTCTTTAAGGTCACACACAAAGTTTTTCTCTGTCTCTAGGCAGGATTTGCCGGAGTTAACGATGAAGGTCGGAGGCCATTTGTGATTGCTGCAGCTGGGGTGCTTATCACAGTACCTGAATTCTGGCCAGTTTCTCATTATTGTTGAGCAGAGCCAAGGACGTTTAGACAGATTATTAGAGAGTTTATTTCCACGGACTCAGTTTCTTTTTATAGTCCTAATTTCACATCACTGGAGCAATTCGTGTAGAAAGTTAAAAGGAATAATAGTGAAGGGTATCTAAAAGTGGGGGGTACTTTGGCCAGAGACGACACCTCCTTCTCGGGGCGTTTTTGCCGATTTAACTATGTGGAGTGGGGGTCTCAACACATAGATGCCGAGGCAGCAGGATGTCTTGGCAATTTTTATTGATAAATCTCAGTTCTCCTCCTCCCCTTCCCTTAGACTACCTCCTTGGCGCACTAGAGCTTCGTTTCCATTGTATGGAGTCCACCTGGTATATCAATTATTCTCTACCTTGCCCTTATTAGAGAAAACATATGACTCTTCACATTTTGTGACTGGCTAATATTATTTAACATAATGTTCTCCAGGTATATCCATTTTTCTGTGAATGACATAATTTTGTTCTTTTTTATTGCTGAATAAAATTTAATTGTTTGTGTTTCTTATAATTTTGGAATATATTCATCTGTTGATGGACACTTGGTTGGTTTCAAAATTTGGCTACTGTAAATCGTGGTGCTATGAATATGGGTGTCCAAATATTGCAGTAGTTCTAGGATAATAGCCCCTCTGGAAAGCTACACAGGAGTGGTATATCTGGTTCATATGTGGATCCATTCTCTACTTTCTGAGGAATTATCACACTGATCTTCATGGCAGTTGAACTATTTGCAATCCCACCAACAGTGTCAAAAGTTTCTATTTCCCCACATTCCAACCAACATTTATTGTTATTTGATTTTCTCATGATTACCATTCTGATTGGGGTTAGATAGAATCTCAGTGTAGATTTGATTTGTATCTCTCTGATTGATAATGATGTTGGATTTTTTCATGTGTTTATTTTGTGAAGTGTCTAATGCCCATTTTTTGATTTGGGTTAATTTTTTTTAATGTAATGTCTTTTAAGTTTTTGCATATTCTATATACCAGTCTATGATTAGAGGAATTGTAATGGTTCTCCATGGTTCTTTGTGATGAAAATTGCTTTGGCTCTTCTGGGTTTTTTGTTTCTTTATATGAAATTTAGGCAGTGTGTCACTTGTAGGCAGAAGCCTTAGGCAAGTGCATCTCATAACTAAACCAGGGTATGAAAAGACATTTTAACTGCTTCTGTAGTCATCTGCTTCACTGCTGCATGGTATAGAAAGCTCTTTTAGCCACAAGATAGCATTGGTATAAATTATATTGTTTGTTCCAAATGAACAGCTGGTGTTGGCCAAAAGATTTAATGATTTTACAACCATGAAAACCTGACTTTTCAGTACCCCTAACTCTGTAATGGGTTAGAAAAGGCAGCTAAAACTAATACTTGGTGCAGCAGTATAGTGGGTTTTATAATAGTGGTGAGCTATTATAAAATGTGGTAGTACAGTGGGTAATGCTTCCTTTGGTTGGCTGGTAAATAAAGTGACTTCTTTGGCACTTTGTGCAGTTTGATTTTTCTCTGTGTGTCACCTTGCAACAAATTTATGATTGATTTTTCTAAATCTATGAAGAGTGACATTAGTATTCTGATAAGTAATGCATTGACTCTGTAGATTACTTTTTGTATAATGGTCAGTTTTTTTAATATTTGTTCTACTATCCAAGAGCAAGGAAGATCTTTCCATCTTCTAAGCTTTTCTTTAATTTCATTCTTTAGTGTTTTATAATTTTTGTCATAGAGGTCTTTTACCTCCTTGGTCAGGTTTATTCCCAGGTATTTTATTGGTTTGGAGGTAATTGTGAATGAAATTGTTTTCTGGATTTTTTTCTCAGTGGATTCATGATTGGGGTATAGAGAAGCTACTGGTTTATTTAGATTATTTTGTATGTTGATATATTTCAGAAATTTTTAATCAGCTCTAGCAATCTTTTGGATGAGTTTTTGGGTCATCTATGTATAGGACAATGTCATCTGAAGATAAAGATAATTTTAACTCTTTTTTTTCTATTTCAGTTCATTTGATATCCTTCTCTTATTGATTTTCTGTCTAGATGATATATTGATTGGTGAAGTAGGGTTTTAAATTTTCAAACTGTTATTGAAGCAGTCAATCTCTCCCTTTCTGTTTATCAGTGAAAACTTTAATAGATATTTTGCTTCATATATTTAATGTTTTAATATTGAGTGTATTTATAATTATGATTGTTGTTCTCCTTACTAAATTTACTCTATTAATCATTATGTAGTGACTTTTCTTGTTTCCTTTTGCTGCTTTTGAGTTAAAAATCTAGCTTATAAAAGTATGTCTACTCCTCTCTTCTTTCATATTTGAATTTCTTTTTTTATGCCTTTCCTTTAGTCCATGTAAATTATTATAAAGTGAGTTTCTCCTAAAAATATATAATGGCCCTTTTAAATTTAAAACATTCAATTATTCTATGTTTTTTTTAAATTGGAGAATATAGCCAGTTTGCATTCACTATAATTATCACTAGGTAAGGACTTACTACAGCCATTGTGTAACTTGATCTAATTTTACAATAGTTCTTTTTTCTTACTCCCTTAGAGACTTCTTTAAAGGTTGATTTATTCTAGTAATGTATTTAAATTCCTCACTTATTTAGATTTTGCTTGTCTATTTGCTTTGTCTTTATGGCAATTACCATGAAGCTTACAACAAACATATATTTTTTAATTATAACAAGATATTTTGAAATAACAACAACTTAGCACTACAATGGCAATCATTCAAAATACAAACAACAACAAATGCTGGGGAAGATATGGAGAGAGGGAACTCTACTACATTGTTGGTAAAATTGCAAATTAATTCAACCACTTTGGAAAAGAGTATGGAGGATCCTCAGAAGAATGGGAATGAACTTACCATATGATCGAGCAATACCACTTCTGGGTATCTACTCAAAAGAAAGAAAACCAAACTATCAATCTAATGCATGCATACCTATATTCATAGTTGCACAATTCACCATTGGCAAACTATGGAGCCAGCGAAGATGTCCATCAACAAATGAATGGATTACAAAGCTATGGTATTTGTACACAACAGAATTTTACTCAGCCATAATGAAAAATACAATTACGTCATTTACAGGGAGGACATTATGCTAACTGAGATTAGTCAGTTATAAAAATAAGAAATTGCTCTCCTTAATCAAAGAAGAATATACTATAGTTGAGCAAATAAGGTGACCTAACTGAGGGGATGGGAGGGGGGAAGAGAAAAATTATCTAATGCACATGATGTACTTTAACAAACATATCAATGCACTAAGCCAAACATGAGAAGAAGGAAGGGAGAGAGAATGTGTTGGAAACTATATAAGGGATAACTGGGTGATGTGTGCATGTATTTTTCCACCATCTTGCATCCCAGTAAGATGTATGAATACAAAGCACCAATAAAAAATAAAAATAAATAAAGATAAGAACAGGCATAGCATTGAGTTTCAAATCTCAAATCTGGACTGATCTCTCCCTTCCTAGTAAATAGGAAGCATCTTTGCTCTGGGGTGCCTAGAGATGTGGGAGGGGACACATGGGCAAATATTTTCTTCCTGCTTTTTTGATGTGTATTTTTATACCACATTTTTTATACCACAAAGGTACAAGCTGGTCTCTTTTTTGGTTTCCTCGCTTCTGGTGAAGGTATTTTTGTATGTGAGTAGTCATTTGACTTGAAGTGCCTATGGCTGAATGATGACTGAAAGATTTTTATTTTGCTTTCATCTTGTTCTGTCTCAAAGCACGTTTTAAGCTATTTTCATACTTTTATTCCTATCTTAATGATTAGTGCACATTACTATTTTCCAGGTATAAGTAATTCCTAAGTCCTGCTATTAAAGATGATTCATCTATTCAATAGCCTCACATGGGTAGGCATACATGTGTGTTTCCCCTGCTTTGATTTCCAAATAATACAAAGTTTCATCTTTTTCTTATTATTTTTCTAATATAATTTATCATTCATTCAAAAATATACCTTGAATTATACCATAACTTTATTCTCTTCCTTTGATTTTTTGTTTCCTATTAAGCGAATAATAACTATGTTTATCATCTTACTTTTTAAAATATTATTACTTCTTAACCCTCTCTTGGATACAGAACTACAAATCTCTCCTTTTCATATTGAAATATACCAGATAAATCATTGTTTTTGCTTTAATTTTCCTGAAGGTATCCCAATAAAAATGAAATGTTCTCCTGCTAGAATTTGGACTGATTGGTTCTCTGGCCTGCAGCCCAGGTGTTGTCCTGGGATTCCCCTTCAACATATTCCAGCAACTTTCCCTTTCCTTCTTTTATGTACTGAAACATTTTTTGCTTAAATCATGTGTTCATCCCATTTCCAGTTAATTCCTTATTCAAAAGGAGCAAATCCGACTGCAACCCTTCTGAGAAACCCTTCTGACAAAGGGCTTATGGAAAGCAAAATTTTGTGAGGATCTTCAATGTGCAAAAAGCAAAAAGATTATACCCTTTCTTCACTCTTGAAAGATATTTAAGCTGACGATAGCATTCTAGGTGCTTTGATTTGTTAAGCTTTATGGGTACAAATAAATGACTATATATGCTGCAGTATATATATATATATATATATATATATATATATATATATATATATACACATACACACATACATACACATATATACACACACATATATATAAATACACATATACATATATGTATACACATATATACATGTAAAATGTATATATTTATATATTTAAATAATTTGAATGTATATGTTAAAAAGATTTAGCACAAAACATGAGAAACATGATATTGTATAAAGGAAACAGGGAAAAGTTGGGAGATATCAGTGGATTTTTTGGTACATTTAAGTTTTTAACAATGTTATTGGTGAGTGTGGTCTATATGTAAAAATTAAGTAGTAAGTTTTTTAATTTAATTAAACTAGTATTTTATTTATTATGGAACATTAATACATTTTCAACCTACTACAACAGTCTTTTATGAGTTTAGGTCCATATGTACATATATCTGTAGGCCTACCTACACAGGCAGAAACAATAAACATTTAAATATTTGCCCTCATTAATTTGTAAGCATCCCTGTATTGTTAAAATACAAAACAAATAAAAGGGTGATGTAGGAAAGATGAAAGCTTCAGATTGTCTTTCCCCTCCCCCGGAGACTCCTACTTAACAACCCATGGACAATTTCTCATTGTGCGAAGTCTAGAAGACAACTGAAGCATTACAGAGAAGAGTAAAACTAGGCATACCAAAGGTGGCAAGAAAATTCCTGACCATATTTCCTTCAGCCAGTACAACACAATAGAAATGAAAGAGGATTCCCCATTCCTGGATCCTCCTAGGGAGGGAAAGAGAAGACTGAGAGATATGTCTGATGTTCACACTTTTCCAGGGGGCAATGTGTGTGTGTGGAGGTGGGGTGCCCAAGGAACTAGTTTCTGTCTTGAAACTGACCTGGATTTAAATGTTAACAGGAAAGAGCAGAAAGCTGAGGATTGCAGAGAGGAATGACACTGGTTTGGACTAATACACACTCACTTGCTATGGTCCCTCTCCCAGTTCAGTATTCATGAATGGAGGAGAATTGTAACTCTCAGCTTCTTCCCAGGAGTAAGAAAGAGGTGGAACACACATCCCATATTCTGTCATTTGGACAGGCTGCCTAAGGAACTAGTTCTAACTCCTCATTTGAAATACTTTTTGGACTCAAACTACTCTAGAACACTGGGAGTCACTTAGAACAGGAAAGTATTCTCAATCTTGCATTCAGGCACCAATGTAAAAAAGAGATTCCAGAAAAAAACCAGCAAAAGTGTCTAGTGGCAATTTTCATGCACAAATCTACAAGTAAATTCACAGGAAATGTTTGCAAGAACCTCTATCTAAGCTGATTGGGAAGGGGCATTCCTTATACATAATGAGCAACAAAATGTTAGCAAAATGAATTCAACAAGACATTAAAAGGATCATACACAGTTATCAAGTGGGATTTATCCTTGGGTTGAAAGGATGGTTCAACATCAGTAAGCATAATTTTCCACATTAGCAGAAAAAGGATAAAAATAATCAAATGCTCAAATCGACATATGCAGAAAAGTATTTGACAAAATTCAAAATACTTTTATAATAAAATTTTAGCAAAATAGATATACAAGAAAATTATCCCAGCATAATAATAAAAGCATTATCAATAAGCTAATAAGCTAATCAAGTTAATAAGCTATCCCAGAGAGAAAAGTTTAGAGGTTCCCTCTAAGATTAGAAATAAGGCAAGGATTTTACTCTCACCTTTTCTATTCAGCATGCTGGAAATCCTTGTTAAATTGATTATGCTATGAAAATAAAAGATATCCAAATCATAAAAAATGCGAAAATATGTTCACTCACAGATAACATGATATTATATGTAGAAAACCTACAAAGATTTGGAACTAAAATAAGTTAGTGAAGCTTAAGAACACAAAATCGACATAAAAATCTATGGCATTTCTATATTCTAACAATGAGTAATTTTAAAAATTGTAAAATAGTCTCAGAGTATCATTAAAAAGCATAAGATATTTAGCAATAAACTTAACAAAAATATGAAGGACTTGTACATTAAAACACATGGAACATTTCTGAATAAAAATAAAATGACAAAATTTCACATTCATATTTGAACATTTTATATTTTTATAAAATATGTACATTATTCAAAATGATTTATAGATTTAATTCAAGCCTTATTAAAATTCTAATGGGACTTTTTACATCACAGAATTAGAAAAAGAAAATTTAGAACTAATATGAAACCACAAAAGACCCCAAGTTACCAAAAGCCTTAAAGAAAAAGAAAAAATGTGGATGTCTTATACTATCTAATTTCAAACATATGCATATAAAATTAAAATAATCACAACAGTATGATATTGGCCTATAAAGAACGATATCAACAAAAATAACAATATAGAAACCAAAATTAAACCCACACATATAGGGATTATGAGATAGGGAAAGAATATTCTATTCAACAAATGGTGCTAAGGAAACTGATTACGCACATGCAAAATAATGAAATTGAGGCTTTAACTGACACTGTACACAAAAATTAACTTAAAATGCCTGTAATCCCCACCCTTGGGAGGCTGAGACAGGAGGATCGTACAGGTTCACAACCAGCCTTAGCTGGCTTAAGAGACCCCATTTCCAAATAAAATATAAAATAGGTTTAGCCAGGCATGGTGGCGCACGCTTGTAATCCCCGCACTTGGGAGGCTGAGACAGGAGGATCACACAGGTTCGAAGCCAGCCTCAGGTACTTAGTGAGGCTGTCAGCAACTTAATGAGACCCTGTTTCCAAATGGAATATAAAAAAAGGTCTGGAAGTATAGCCCGGAGGTAGAAAGCCTCTGGGTTCCACCCCCAGTACCACCAAAAAAAAATATAATAATAATAATAATAATAATAATAATAATAATAATAAAATAAAATAGGTCTGGGAGTGTATCCCAAAGCTAGAAGGCCCCTGGGTTCCATCCTCAGTACTACCAAAAAATAAAAAAGGACTCATATACAGATATTATATTTTTAAAACTCATAATAAGAAAACAGCCCATTTTTAAAGACAAAGAATATGAACAGATTTTTTCCCAAAGAATTTATGCAAATAGTAATTAGGCACTAGAAAAAATATACAATGACTTTAATTATTAGAGAATTCACATTGAAATAATTAGATAAATATATTTGGTATTAAATATATTTATGTGTATTTATATTTTATGTATACTATATATTTATATGCCTTTTAGGATGACTAAAATATAGTAAAACTAAACCAGAGAAAACTTTGTAGCAGGACACAGAACACCTGAGATTCTTTATTTTTAGATGGTTGGAATGGAAATGGCTCTTCCTCTTTGGTAAAGAGCTTGGCAGTTTCTTGTAAACATAAATTTACCATATGATCCAGTAGTATCACTCCTATGTATTTACCAAAGAAAAGTAAATATATATTCATTCAGAAGCCTAAGAGTGAATGTTTATTATAACGTTGTTCATAATTGTTTTACAATACAAATAAGAGAGTTGGTTTTTAGTTGGTAAATTGACAGATTGTGGTACATCCATACAATGGAATACTGTTCAATAAATTGCAGCAAAGTGATGAAGGTGATCCAAGAGAAGGAAATGGAAGGGGAGAAGAGGAAAATACTGTAATGGGCATGATATACATACCCAAACATTAAATACTGTGTTGAGCATGGGAAGGAGGGGAAGGGAAGGAAATTGGACAGGAACTGGGGAGGGCTCAGTGAGTGCTGTGTGCATTTATGACTCTATCTTGATGAACTTTATCAAGATGTATGATTACAATGCACCAAAATAAAAACATGAATGAATCTCAATTACATTATGCTGAATGACAGAAGCCATACTCTCTCAATAATTGTCATAGTCTTTGACACTAATTAAATGACATTTAATAATGCAGATAAGGCAAAAGTTATTGTCGTCTCCTAAATGCAAACATTGAGGATGAGGGATGAGACTGACCACAAAAAGATACCAGAAGGAAATTTTGGGGTGATCAAAATATTTTTATCTGAGGTGATATTTATAGAACTATGCCTTCATCAAGTTTTATAGAGCTATAAACCAAAAGAATAAATCCAAATAAGTGTAAGTTGAAAAATAAAATTTACAGTGCTATAGAGTAACATAGGATAGAAAGAAGCAGATCATTGCCAAATTATGGAACCTGCCAGGATATCCATCAACAGGTTAACGGATTACAAAACTATGGGATATTTACACAATGGAATTTTACTCAGTCATAAAGAAAAACACAATTACATCATTTACAGGGAAATCGATAGAACTGGAGGACATTATGCTACGTGAGATTAGTTAGTCACAAAAAAATAAGAAATTTGATGCTCTCCCTAATATAAGGAAGCTAGGGACAAAATAGGTCATAGGAGAAACTCTAGACAAAGAAGAACATTCTATAGATAAGCAAATAAGGCAACCTAATTGAGAGGATGCGGAAAGAGTGAATTCTCTAATGAACATAATGTACTTTAACAAACATAGCAATGTTCTTGATATATCAATATCATATGTTCTATCACTAAGCCAAACATGAGAGGAGGGAGGAAGAGAGAATGGGGTAGGAACTGGATGAGAACTTAATGGGTGATGTGTGCATGTGTATCTCCACCATCTTTCATTCCATTAAGATGTATAAATGCAATGCACCAATAAAAATTTTAAAAAAGAAGCAGAATCTAGGTCAGTTTTTTCTTACTCTTTTTCACTTCAGGTGTCTAGTTTATCATCTGTTCCTCCATATGAGTACCCTGTGTAGAAATACTTTTGAAACTCTTACTTCAGTTTTTCAATTCTTAGTTTTATTAGTACATTGCAATCTTACATCGTGATGAAGTGCAGGGTGACAGAAGAATACATACACCGAGCACTTACTGAGCTTCCCCCAAGTTCCTGCCTATTCCCACCTCCCCTTTTTGATGTTCAGCACAGTGATTGTCTTTGCTAAGTTTGTGTATGTACATTGTGCCTGTTACAATGTTTCCTTCTTCAAGTCTTCCTCCTTCCTCCTGTCTCCCTCAGCTAGGTCCCCACCTTCACTAAGGTTTCTCCTCCTTTGTCTGGAGTCCCTCTTACATCCTACTTTCTCCTTATCATTCATATATGAGGCACAACATCTGAGCTTTCACTTTTTGTGACTGAATAGTCCCCCTAAGCATAATATTCTCCAATTCTATCCATTTTCTTGCAAATTACATAATTTTGTTCTTCTGTATGGCTGAGGATAATTCCACTGTGTTTATATACCAAAATTTTGTACTCTATTCATCTGTTGATAAATATATCAGTTGGGTCCATCGGGTTTTTAAAATATTTTTTGTAATAAAACCCTTTTATTCAATTGATTAACTCATATCTTTATGAGTTTCTGCATGTGTTAGCCACCAGTGTCTTTCATTTTTTATGCAAGGCATGGTGCCTTTTCTGTAGGCCCAAATATTATGTATTATTCTCTCTCATATATTCTTCATTTTAGTGAATTTTATTGTTTTTATGTGGGAATACTCACCATAATAAGCCAGCTTATTTTCAGTGCCTTACCTAATATCTAGAAAATAAAAGGTACCAAGAGGAATATCTTCAGTGAACAATAATTAGTGTGTTTTTTGATATAAAATATTTAATAGGACTGGAGAACATTATAAGTGAGGTTAGTCACAAAGTGTAAGTAATTGGATGTTCCCCTTAATATGTGGAAAACAGAGATAAAATGGGTCTTAGGCGGAACTCTAAATGAAGAAAGAGAAAGTATAGATGAGGAAATAAGGCGACCTAACTGAGAGGGATGGGAGGGGGAAAGAAGAAAATTCCTTAATTTGCATGATGTACATTCACAAACATATCAAAGTTAATCACTAAGCTAAACATGAGGAGGAGGAAGGGTGAAAGAATGAAGAGAGAACTGGGGAAGGGCTAAATGAGTGATGTGTGCATGTATGCCTCTACTATCTGGTACTCCATTAAGATGCATAACTACAATACACCAATAAAAAATTAGAAAGTATGTTTGCAATTTTTGCCACAGAAAAAATACATGATATAAAACATATATATGAACACTGAACACATTACAGCTCTTATTTCTAAAACCTATCCCTTTGAAACACGTGCTTTTCAATTTTTTTCTCTGAGGCAGGGATCAAGAGAATGTATTATCTATTGTAAGATAAATAGATTATTTTTCATGGCTTTGGAAATGTCTAATTCAGAGATATACTTTTAAATCCAATCTGAACCTTAACTCAATAAAACACTTTTGAGTTTTTTTGAGTTCTACCACACAATAAGGCTAGCACACAAATAACTAGTTCTGCAACTTTAAATTACTTTATATATTTATTGAAAAACTTGGCAAGGTTCATAGATAAATTTTCAATCTTCATTTTGTATATATCTGACAATGCCCCCCGACTAGAGAATTGCAGCCAAAAATATTGGGTTTCCCCATATCTTGGTTGGAAGCGATGTTTCTTAATCACTTCTACTTTTTAAAACACTCATACTGGATAACTCAAGTTGTAATCCAGGGTCAACACTGAAAAGACTGAAGAATCCTTTTTCCTTTCTATCTTGTGTGCAAGCTGACCAGGGTATGTAAGTTTAACCTTGAGGGTCAACAATCATAACTTTTCTTAAACACAACAAAATAGGTTTTTTGATACCTTATAATTAAAAAAAATATTTGTCATCTTACACAGAGAGGTGTGTATGCATGCATGTGTGCATACATACAGAATGGAGTGAGAAGATACATGTTAAGAATATGTCACATGACTTTTTTACTATTTAACATCAGTAAATGTACACAAAAATCTATGACTTTGCCCTATGAAAACATTAATTGAAATGAAGGGTTTGGATGCTAGATATGATGAAAAGTTTCTATAACTTTATCTCCATAGTATAGTTTTGCTAATCATGATGCATCCTTTACTTTTCATTCCAAAATACATTTATTCTCTCATGTTTCAAGTTGTACTATTTTAATAATAACCTCCAAATATATAATATAGATACCAAACTTATATTTCAACACTTTCAGAATTGCTTTATTAAAAACAATATGTAAACAAAAAGAAAGAGAAACATTGAGTGGAAAATTAAAAATCACATAAATAAAATGTATGTGAGGGTAAATTTATTAGCACTGCAAGATACTGGAGATTTTAAAAATTGAAGGTAGGATGATAAAAAATAATATATGAAGAGGAAATCAACGTAAAGTTTCCCTCATGATAGCAGGTCAGTATTTTTTACACCAGAAAAAAATAATACCAATACTTCTCTAAATGCAATAAGTAACTTATGAATTGGTTGGTACTATTTTTAAGTAGTAATTTATAAGTAGTACCTAAATATAGAAAAGATATTTGCTATTGTTATTATCATAGGTTTATCTTATCTTTTCATATAGGATTCTATGCCAGGATATCAGGCATAATGTGAACCTACAAATGAGTGACTGTCTTAAGTCACTTTGGGAAAAAGTTAAATCTATAAATTAAAATATCTCCATATTTGTTAGAATAAACTATTAGCCTTACTTTTATAATGTGCTTGTCACCAAATAGCTAGTTTCTGACTTCTATAATTCAGTAGATTTTAACATTGTGTGTGACATGGAGAAATGAGCCACTTGCTCATGAAATTGCACATATACTCTTGTACTATTTAAGTTCAATGAAGATTCTGTTCCTCCACAAAATACACATGTCAACGTCAAACCCCCAGGAATTATGAATGTGACATTGATTACTGGTACTACTTATGGAACACCCATAAAGTATATTGGTTCACAATCCAGATTAGTGCTTGTGAAGATTCTGTGATTCATGAACTTTTGGTTTAGATCAATCTCACACTGAGACTTGGAAATCTAAGTCTACCCATGATTTTTCTTTCACTGACAAATATAAAAGTTCCTCAGCAATTAGAACTTTGTAAACCCATCAGATTACAGAGTAGAACTTTTATTGTAAGGCCAAGTATAAGCTGCTATAACTATGATTATATGCTAAAAAAAGCAAGCCAAAATATTCCTTGGAGATTTAAAGATTAGGGCTGTGAACTTATTTGAGAGATCAAGGGTAATAATTCTTAACAATCTTCATACAATTCACTTATTGATAGATCTTACAGAATGAAAATGATTATTTTATATTTAGTCAGTGGTGACTTGAGTTTCAGCTGCTTTCCAGGTGTGCTTTAATCTCCAGAGCAAATCTCCACATCCCTTGGCACCTGGTATGCAGACATTGAGCTGGCAACCACATTTTCTCTATACCTTTTAATGAAGAGCATCAAAAGCAGTTTTCTTTCAGCTGACATAATGAGTCTTTATCTACTTCATCCTGCCTCAGAATTATGTCAACTCTGCAGCATTTTATCATAGTTTAGGCCACAAGGATATTGTCTGGGTTTGCAATTTACTATTCCAAGAATAAAAAAGGTGGCTATGCAGCAGGTCCAAGCTGTCATGCAAGCCACTTTGCCAATCTTGTCATGTGAGTTAACATATATAATGTTGCTTGAGATATCAGCCACAAGTAGGGATGGTTAATGGCTCATTAGATAGAACATACAGATGAAGTGCAAGGTTAAACCTTAGGATTTCAGAGCTGATATTTGCTATATTTTATACATAACTATTCTTTTGAAAAAAGAAAAAAGATTTTGCCTTGTTACCAGGCCTCGGTAGAGATTGTATACATTACCCTGAGCTACCAAATTTCATGCACCCTAAGATGCCATACTGAACTGAGTATTGGTTAATTATTCACTCTATGAAGTTGAGCATGCTTAGCAATACTTCATAAAATAAAAAAGAGAATATACATAATCAGATTCAAGCACAACCTGAAGACACAAGTAAGATACATAAAAAAGTGGTTCACATGCTGGTTGCTTAGTATTCTACTGGCTTTACTAAAATTTTTCTCCATTCACACATATGTGTTGAACAGTTGAATGAGGAAGAAACGCACAAGACTGGGTTTCCAGATGTTTCTGAACCACATGCAGGCATCATTCAATGATAAACAGCTTAAATACTATTATAGAATCCAGCCAGGATGGTGCTGAAAGACAATACTGATGGGACTTCCTCTCAGTGCACAGAACTTTAAGAAATGTAACTGGTTATTAATTTTGTCTGGAAGGAGAGATAGCCAGATGTATGGATCACCAAAATTTATGGTGGCGTGCCTTCACAACACCAACCATCTAACATAGCATTCTGAAACTACAGAAGTTTTTCTATAATTACAAATTAATAAAATCACTTAATTTATGTTATTTTCTTATGCGTATTATTTAGTTCTGTTTGATGTAGTTTCCTCTCATAATTAAGAGTTAAATATTTGAAATAGCTTATAAGTAAGTCTTTAGCAGAATTAAAAGGAATTAAAATTGAATTCTAATAGAAAATCCAATTTTATAGCTTTATTTGGGATGGAGTAAAAACACTTAAGCATATTAGGCTTTTGGTAGCTAATAAATGAAGAAAATGTTAGTAATAATAATAAAATGAAGATTAAAAATATTACCAGTTTGTAGAATATCAGTCCATTAGGGGATAAACATGGAAAGATTTTAGTTGTTTGGTTGCTTTCAACTGTGCTCTGCTAGGTTATGAAGACTTTTCATACTTGAGAATTAATCAACAATGCCTGTCCTTTTTGACGTCTAATTTTAATTTAGTTAAAGTTTTATAATAAAAACTTTCATATCTTACCAGATAAAAAATTTTCCTTCTGTTTTATAACTGGTAAATCTCTTCTACTCCCTCCTCCTCATAACTATCACAAACATTTTTTCTCCTAGTTTCTATATATTAGAGGTCCTACACATAGCTTAAAAGAAAACTTGGCAAAATGTAATAAAACGTGTGTCTTTAAAGATAAGTTAATCTTGTCTATAGAATGCCTGGTCACAACTTGCCCATAGGAATGCCTATCTGTATATGTATTTTTTATAAATTTCTTTTGGTACTAGATTGAACCCAGGGGATATTCTACCACTAAACTATACCCCCAGCCCTATTTCAGTTTTTATTTTGAAACAGAGCTTCACTAAGTTTTTGAGGTCCTCACTACACTGTTGCTGAAGCTGGCCTGAAATCCATCATTCTCCTCTTTCAAACTTTTAAATACTGAGATTATAGGCTTGCACTTCCATGATTGGTATATGTATTTATTGTTCTATCAGTCTATTGATTATCTATCATATATCTTTCTTGGTGAATATAAAAATTGGGATTGTGAATGAATTTTTTTTTTACATTTATACGATTTTATAATAACTTTTAAGACCCTCCTTGGAGTTTTAGTA
The DNA here is from genome assembly GCF_963383645.1 of Muscardinus avellanarius. Classification (NCBI taxonomy): domain Eukaryota; kingdom Metazoa; phylum Chordata; class Mammalia; order Rodentia; family Gliridae; genus Muscardinus; species Muscardinus avellanarius. Next base: position 116,677,696 of record NC_137791.1, on the reverse strand, counting down.
CAATTGAATTTATACCACTTGATAAATTCCTGGGATAATAGTTGGGTGTGATGGTGCACGCTTGTAATCCCCATGCTTGGGAGACTGAGACAGGAGGATCACACAGGTTCGAAGCCAGCCTCAGCTACTTAGCGAGGCTCTAGCAACTTAGTGAGACCCTGTTTCCAAATAAAATATAAAAAATTAGGTCTGGGAGTATAGCTCAGAGGTAGAAAGCCTCTGGGTTCCACCCCTAGTAGCACCAAAAAAAGAAAAATTCCTGGGATAATTATTCAAAACACAGTTTAATGATTAAAACTTTTGTAATTTACTACTGTAGAATTTGCATTCTGGATAAAACAAAACATGTATTGTTATGGCTTCAGTAAACATTAAAGATAATGTTTAAAAGAGAAATAAAGTGATTTATCCAAATTATCATAAACCTAGACTAGAAGGTTCTCCTATTTTCTCGATCAATTTGTAAAATGTGAATTAATCAGTAGAGTAAATTACTAAATTTATTCACATTTTAAAGGGATATGGATGTAGAGCTTGGGTATTCAATGTGATTGACTATATATATTTACATTTATACCATTTTATAATAACTTTTAAGACCCTTCTTGGAGTTTCAGTACAATTGAATTTATACCACTTGATAAATTCCTGGGATAATAGCTGGGTGTGGTGTGGTCTCTCTCTCTTACTCTCTCTCTATATCTATCTATCTATCTATCTATCTATCTATCTATCTAGATATAGATATATAGATATAGATATAGATATATAGTAAATGGGAATTTCTCCTATCTAACTGCTATGTAATTTCTCCTAGTAAATGGGAATTTCTCCTATCTAACTGCCTTCCAACAGAGACTTTGGTGTCTTGCTTTCTTAAAACCTGAGCTAAAATAATTATCTTGAGTTTCAAGTCCACCAGCCTTAGGGATAGAACTGTAAAATCTGCTTTCCTGGTGCTTCAGCTTGTGACTCACTGTGAAGATCTGGGGACTTATCAGCATCTATAATTGCATGAGCCCTTTTCTTACATAAAATCAATATATACATCTGTACACACATATATATACAAATATTTTAATGGCATATATATGTATATGTTTAATGGCTATATATTTGTATATTTACACATAAATCTCTTTATGTGTTTATATTAACATATTTTATATACATATACATACTTGTCCATGTATAACTAATATATGCATGTCAATATTTATGTATGTCTTTATGCACAAAATATAGACAAATCTATTATATGTCCCCAATAATATATGCATACATTATATACAATATACTATATTTCTTAGTGTATGATACATTGGAGAACACTAATAAAGATGGATATGTAGATGAGTAGATAGACAAATTACATACAAATATGTAAACACACCTATGAATATACCTGTACATAGATATATACAAATTTTCTGTTAATTTTCTGCCTCAAGTTTCACTAAGATGTAAGTTCTTTCATAGAATTGTTTTTTCTTCCTTTTTTGCTATTATATTCTCAGTGTGAATAAATATGAATTAATGGATGCGATTTTTATACAATACTAAAACAAGTTTGTAAACAATCTGCAGTCTCACATCATGTTCATTGGATTCCACAAAACCAGATGTGTGGGAAACTAAAGAAGTGAGGGTATATTTATGTAGTGGAAAATTTTCTAGTCACTTCAGTAATTTTGATCATCTTTGCCACTAATCTTCCTTTACAAAATGGTTTATATAGAAAATTCCCTAAAGCTGAGTTTCTGAAGCAACTGAAAAGAATTAAAATAAAATGTCATGACCAATTCTAATGGCTCACAAATTCATGGCCAAACAGAAGGAAAGGAAATACAGTTGTTTATGCTTTGAGGATGTAAATAGTCAATATTTCAGACCTGAATTAATCATTCTCAACAGTAGCATTGACATAATTGATCAAGAATCTATCTAATTGTGTGGAGCTAATATAAATCACTATATCAATATTATCCTTGAAGCTTTTCCTCTTGATTTAACTATATATTATACATGACCTGGAGGGAGAAACCTGTTTGTGTCACATTTGCACATAGTAGACCCTCCACAAATTTACATTAAAATTTTACTGAGGGTGATAATAATGTTAATTTTACAATAACTAATGTGCCTGTCATATTCCCTACTAAAAATCCTCAAGTTTTTTTTTCCTTTTTGATTTAAATATTTTACTAGTGCATTGCATTTATACATAATACTGGGGTAAAAAACTTGTGTAAACATAAATGCACACATCACCCAGCCAGCCCCAACCTAGTCCCCGCCTCACTCCCTCCCCATTCCTCCCTTCAATGCTTGGTTTAGTGGTTGACTTTGATATGAATAAGTACATCATGCACTTTAAAACATTTCCCTCTCCCCAACTCCCATCCCCACAGTTAAGTTGCCTTATTTGCTCCTCTATAGGATCTCCTTTTTCACCTGGAGTTCCTCCTATGACCCCATTCACCCTAGCTTTCACATATTAGGGAAAACATCTGATTCCTTACTTTTTGTGACAGACTAATTTCGTGGTTTTTTTCTGACAAAATACAAATTACTCATCCTTATAGTCCTTGCCCTCTTTAGCCCTTCTTCATTTATAGCTAATTAAAAACTATATTCTTTACTTTTCTGATGCACCAAATAATGCTTACTGTATTCTGAACATGATTAAATTTTCAGCCATCTCTTCACCTTTGTTCATTGTTTTTTTCTATAGAGAAGAAAGTAAAAATCTTTCCCACTACTTTTACTAAAATATTTCTCTGTTCATAGTTCAAAAACTATGCCCTCCTCACTATGATGCATAATTGCAAAACATCAATAAAATAAAATACAATAAACTGTCCCTCTAATTTTTTCTTAGCATCTCTATAAAATTGTATATTTTTTCAAAAGCCAAGTAATTTATACCTCTCAGAAGACTGTACTACATATGGGACAAATAGCCTTCTAACTATAACTTCAAATTCCTAAAACCAGACTCTATATTTTGAATTTTTAATATTACATAGTATACTCAAAATTATATGTTGAATTAAGGAGATAGTAAAAGTATTTATCTCAAGTAATGGTAGTTTATAAATAATTTAAAGGATAATTACTTTTCTCTGGCTCTGATGAACATTTTGAAACATATGTATCAGAAGATTTACAAAGAAAAATACATATTTACACATATATTAATACTAGATTAGAATGCAATTAGGACTTTGCTAATGTTTTTAATATACTTCCCTTTTATTAAATGTATTACTGATAATACCTTTTACCTAATATTATATCATGTATTACTTCTTATTAAAATAAAATGTCCATAATTTTGCCTGTCTTACTATGTGATAAGCCAGCCAAGGCCAAGCAGTCTATGTAATTTCTCATTGTACACAAGATATCACACATAGCACATAACATAGAGCAGTTTTATGGAGTTGAAATTCCTAGCATTATAGATAAAAGTACTGATTTTGAATCAGACAGATGTTATCTCTCACTTCATGATATTACTCACTTGATTTTACTAGTTATTGTAATATATATTTTAGTAGTTTTAGTAGTTAAGTTACTGAGATGCTAATTTTCAATGTATATGGAAAATGAGAACAACAAAAGCAACTAAATCAGAAGGTTGTGACAATTCAAGAGTATATTAGTGTTTGAGGCACAGCAATGCTTAAGACACTTTAGCTGTTATTAGTGTATTTATGGGTTGGTATTTAAATCAGCATTATTCTCGTGCTATAATCCCAAACACCTGACCATCACAACATAGAGAAAGAAAGATTCATTGTTTAATATTTCTGTAGATTTCAGAGGTTTAGTCCATGTTATCCAGGTCTGTAGAGCTCAGGGCTTGACACAGTTAAGAAAGAGAAAGAGACAAAGGGAGGCCACCCAAGGACTCTGTTCTCACACCATGAAAGCCAGAAGCAAGAGGAAGATGTTCAAAGACATAAATGCAGTTTTTAAAGCCACATCCTTAGTGATCCACCTCCTTTATCCATACTCCACCTGACTAGTTTGCCACTCAAATAAATCCATTACAATTGATTTACTCATTGATAAAATTAAAGTGTTCCTGGTTTAATTATATCAACCCTGAATATCAATACATGAGCTCTTTCAGAGGACAATTTATATCTAATTCATCAAATCTGGAAAGCATGGATTCTATTATAGTTCTAGATTTTAATGGCAGCTTAATTATACTGGACAATGATATTGGAAAAGCTTGTTGGGAGCCATTAAGGCCTTCCCCTAGATTGGTGTATCTGACTCAGCTGATTGTCCTTTGCCCAGAGTCAACAGGGTTTGTGGTTATAAAAAGTTCAAAGAGGTCTGAGAGAGGATCAGGTGGTTATGACATGAGGGTACTGATAGGCCTATCTGTAATGTGTGTGTTCGTATTTATTGTCTTTATTGTATTCTGGTGGTGGTAGCATGAGAATGTTGATTGACCTGTAGCTGTGTATAAATACCTCTGGAAAAACAAACCCGGCGTCAGCACAATGAAGATGAGATTGACCCAGAAGTTGTGTTGGCCAGGAGTGTTGGTGCAATAGAGAATACTGACCCAGCCATAAGTCGTCAACCCGTAGGAAATATTGACCCACGAACAGGGGTCGACCAGTAGAGATAGTAGGCTGGCGGCTCCCCCATGTTAAAATTTAAAATTCTCCATCCTCACGCCTCACTTCAGAATCCATACTCTTGCCGGCTGGCTCCGGCAAAGCTGCTTACCTTCTGTGGCTGATCCTTATTTTACAAACACTTGGATTCTAGTAAATTATATTTTAACAAGTAATTCTGATAACTGAGTTAAATAAGAAGGCACTTAGAAGAATTATTTTTTATTCTTTTAGTAATCACTATATAAGGACTTATTATTTACTTCAAAGTGAATATCTGAGACTTTTATACATATTATATAATCTTAATCAGTAAATTCCCTTTAGTTTTATCTTTATTTCACAATCTACACCAAAATCCTGAAAAGTATATGTGCATGTACTACCACCTTGTTTCAAGTTTAAATAAGATTAGTGCCACAATATACAAAGTGATATCCATTTGCTAAGTTCTGCTTCTCCAGAATATTCCCAGTCTATCTCCTAGGTTACATTTCTGATTTTACCAATACCATTTATAAAGTGCCTTAGTGTCTTTCTCCCGCATAAATAGATTTTATTTTTTTATATTACACAACCCTATGATCTGGTCCTCCATTATCCTCTATAATAGCTCTCGAAACCCATTATCTGTTCCTTCATTACTCATATATTGTATTTTATATCTTTGAACTTTTACATATGTTATTCCTCTTACTTGGGTTTATTTTCTGTCTTACCTTCTGTCCCTCTTAACTCCCATTTTTACACTCAAGACCACACAAATTATACTTTCCCTTCCATTCTTCTCCCCAACATTAGTTTAGGGAAGTAACCTGCTCCCTGCAGTGTTACAACTCCTTGAATAGTCCACCATTTGTGTTCATGCTTGTTTTATGGTCTGTCTCACTTTTTCATCTGGGAGCTCCTCAAGGCAAGAGTGGAGCTAGCTTTCTGTTTCTTTGTATCAACAAACCCTTCAAAAGGTCAGACATGAACAGGTTTTCATTGGAAAAAAAAAGAGTGACTTTAAAATTACAAATCACTTATTAACTAATATAAAAAACTCTTCTAGAAGTTTGTAGTACTTATCTTAAAACCTCTTTGAATAACATATATGTATCATTTTACTTTTATCCTAGTAGGTCTATCAGAATGGACTTTGTATGTTGAATACAAGATTTTATAAAAATTTATATAGACTGATTTAAAAAGATTTTGATATATTAATACAAAGGAAAATATTCACATGACTTATAGAAATAAAACTATAAATCAAGCTCTATTAATAAAGTCCACATAAATGAAAGGATCTGTGAGGATCATATCTCTTTGATGCCAAAAACAATTGGTTAATTCACTGAGAGGGATGAAAAATCAGATAAACTACTTCTTCAATGAAAGTATCTATAGCTTGTGGATGCAGATTTAAAAAAAAATGACTAGTCTCAAATTACTGAATCTGGATAGAACTTCTTTTTTCAGGCAAATACTTGTTCATTGAAATTTAAAACTCTATCATATAAGGAGATCATATGTTGAACCGTATCAATGTTTTTATAAAGGTGCCCAACACATTTTTAAAATTATATTTAAAATACAGCTGCTGCATTACTTACATGATTACTTCCTGAAAGCAGTGGATCATTATGATAATTATCTGCCTACTCCTTTAATTGATCATGCAAAATACAACTGGCTTTGAAAGTAAATGGACCTACATTGAAATTAGTCTCATGTAGAAACTAGCTCTGTGATCTTTGATAAATCACTTTTTCCAATCCTCAGTTAGCACATGGCTCATAAATCGAATGGGAAAAATAATAAAAACATTAAGAAACTGTTGGAAATTTGAAGTAAGTTATTTTACTACTAAGAAACTTTTAAGTTGTGCTAATGGAAAACTTTAGTATAAAAGGTAAATAATGCACTAGTTATCAGAATGGCACTGACAAAGTGACCCAAACACCAACTCCTGAAAGAATTGCCCTGATAGCTAGCAAATTGGTCTCTCTTTATTCACTATGGCCTGGGTTACATATACTCTATACATTCATATACACATATACTCTATACATCAGTAATCAATGAGAAAAACATAATTTTATAATCACTAGGATATAATGCATCAAGAATTAGGAATTTTGTTAGGCACAATTGTTGAAGTTGGATAAATAATCTCTGGAATGCTTTGTGTCTGACCCTGATGCTGAACCTTAAAGTCAACAGAATATGCAGTGAGGAAAGTAGAATGAAGTACAGAGAGCCTAGAACACACATGCACAACTGGAAGCCCCAGAAGAACTTTTACATAGGTTATTCCTTCTTGCCTCTGGTTTTGGTGTGTAGATATACCATAGAAGCAATGGATCTTTCTCACTGAAAGAATACCTAAACCCAAATGTGCGTCTCTCTCTCTCTCTCTCTCTCTCTCTCTCTCTCTCTCTCTCTCTCTCTCTCCTCTCTCTCTTTCTCTCTCTCAAACACACACACACACACACACACACACACACACACACACACACACACAAGAAGTCAGAGAAACTGTTGCAAATTTCAGGAAAAAGTTGAACATATACAAGCTTAATGCTACTTTATCCTAAGTAAATGAATCAACATATCAGCAGCAATGTTTGTGGGGAGAAAGTGGCTGCTATTTCATTGTTGCCTTTCTTATTTCCCAAGACTATCCCAAATGGCCACCAAAACTGGAAATAAACATAAAGAGCACTCTAAGAAAATGTAGTTCAGCTAATTAAGTTGACATATTATAAAATCTCCATGCTACCTTGAAGCTCGTAAGAGAACAAGCAACATCTCAGCAGAGAGCATGAGACTCAGAAGAATGACATTTCTACTGAGATAATGTGTAATGTGGGAATGTGTACAGGGAGCAAGACTATCTCCAAAGAATCTATTTAAATTGTCCATGGTTGAGCTTACAATATGGTAAGCATTCATTATGAATAAAATATTCTGAAAATGGGTGTAAAACATAATTAGACAATCTAAAAGGCATTCAGTGAACACATTTTATGTACTCACTGAATGCATATGCATTTATAAATTTAAAAATACATTTATAAATTCATGCATTTATAAATTTTAAAAGTACTGGTTATTTATAAACATACCTGATTACATAATTAACACATAATTTCAGCTACCCTAAAATTGATTTTTATGTGATTCATTAGGTATAGATACCTTTTTTATATAACAAATTTTAGCCAATTATGAAGAAATATAAAGGATGAAATATTGGATAACAGTGTGTTTATTTTTCCTAAAATCTTCTTGATGCTATGGTTAAGTAAATATAATAAGCAATATTCACAAAATATTCTGCTCCTAAATTCCTGTGAGAGAGTTTGAATTTTTATTTAATGGAAAACTTCTTTATAACCATCCTCTCCCCATGAAGTAGTCATTTGAGACATTAGCACATGTGTGGGTCCATTATGAAGCCTAAACACTTCCATTAGATAAAAAACCTAAAATGATTATGAAAAATGTTCTTTTCCTTCCAAAGTATTCTAAATCAAACACTCAGTAGTACAATATGTTTTAGGTTAATTAGTTTAATCCAGTTTTAATTAAGTTGATGTTTCCATGCCAACAAATGGTTTCTAAATTGTTGAAATCTTGATGTTTTAGAATATGACTAAAATTAATTACCTAAGAGCATTTGACTCAAATTTTTGGAACCATGTAGAGCAATTTTAGCATCACTATAGCAATGATTTTAATACTGGCAACTAATCATAATAAAGAACTTTAAAAATCTTTACTACAAAGTTAGCTTTTATATTCCAAAATTTTACAAGCAATTTTTATAATGCACATCTACTACTTGGATTATATGTGGTTTTACAAGCAAAAAATCATTACATATACCCAAGGACCCAACACAGACCTACACATGTTGTCAGTTGGATATCAACTCCACATGAGACCCTTCCTCAAAATCTAAAGTTTACTTCCTACTTATATTTTTCTGTGACTTTAAATAAAATGAAAAGTGAATATCAATCACAAAACAGATGGCTTTGAATTAATTTATACTTTTCAATTCTTTCACTGAAATGCTTAAAAAAGAACAAAATGTTTTTTATCTGAGATAAAGATGAGCACAACTCAGACACCTAGAAATAGTGATTTACAAGGTGAGGAACATTTTCTAAGCTTTTAAGAATATTATTTTTGTATTTGTATTGCGTGGAATAACCTTTCTTTTTGTCAAAACCATGTAGGCAAATAAAATACTTGTGGTATTAGAAAGAATTTATTTCAGGGAACCTGTTGTGTAACTATTAGGGACTTGAATACATGAAGAAAACCTGACTAAGTCAGAGATGACAATTGCAAGAAACAGCTATCAACTGTAGGGTTGGTGAAGAAATGAATAAGATTGATATCAACAGTATAGAGAAGTTCAAGGAAGAGAACTTCACATAGATGGTATTCATAACTCAGATGAAAATGTACTACCCCACTGCTGCTCATACCTCAGATGAGATGCCTTTGCTGTGTCTGGAAGTGTGAAAGGATACTGGAGGTTGGAACCAGTGAATAATATTTGTGAAAATTATTGCTGCTGGAATAAAGTGTTGTTATTCCTGAAGATCCTGCCAGGAACTAAATATAAAAAAAGAAGAGAAATTCCCATCTCTCTTTTGTTCCCTTATCAGTTTCCCTATAGCTTCCAATCACTGAGCCTAATGAGGTGCCAGCAAGCAAAGTACCGGTTTTCAGAATGTCACTATGGCACTACAGAAGAATGGCAATTGTAATCAGGGGGTAAAAGTGTAGCTGCAAAGTGAGAGAGAAATGACCAGAGCATTGCAGGCATAACAGTGTTCTCAGATGATGTGTTAGTTTCTTTCTTTAATTAAATGTTTTTTGTGTTCCTCGAGGAGATTTCCATGTTGCTTGAAATTTGTCATATTAAACAAACATACAAAAAAAGTCCATTTTCCATTGAAGTCCTTGGTCTTCCTCATTAAATCAGTGTCTAATTGGCCACTCCTCAATTTCATCAAGTGTTTCTACACATTATGATATTTCAGTCTTTGTTATCTTGGAACTTTTTTCTACCTAATTTTATGAGCACTACTGGAACTATTCATTTCCCTTATACTCTTTGTTTAAATGATGAGACGGGCAAAACAGGTATATACAGGGAAAATATCATAAAATTTATATATAGGTCAGAAAAGAGAAAGTAAACAAAAAGTGCAAGGAAAACAATGGAGTGAAGCAAGCATGAAGCTAGATTGCATCTCTGACTTAACAGGGTTTGTTATAAAGACAAAAGGTTTAAATCCCTATGTTATTAAAATTGAAGTAACAATATATAGACTGTTTTGCTCTCAAATTATTATGAAAGCTAAATAAAAAATGTAATAGTGTGTTATAAACATTAAGAACACAATAGAAATGATAAGTGCATGAAAAATTCTGTAGGGTTGTTTGAAGATAAAAATATAAGATACCATATCAGAACTTACCCTGGAACAATCCACATACAGTGCCTTACTTAGAAAAAAAATGCTCATTGACAAATGGATTCCTGAAATTTAGTGTATGTCATCTTGAGACTTGCAATTTGGGACTCTTTTTAATTTGAGACACAACTTAAGAGCATACTTTTTTTTTCAGTAACCTTTATGTATGACCTATTTCTTCAATAGAAAAATATATAACCTTATTTTGTATCTTATTTTTCAAAAGATAATGGATGCCTAATCTTGGAGAAGTTGTTTAGAAAAATTTTAAGTGTATTTTGCATTTACTGGTAGAACATAGACTAACTAAGAATTGGGTGATAGTTCACTAGACTTTTTACTTGATATAAGAGTAAGCATTTGTAAATTTAATTAATATTGATTATTATTTTTTACATGTGAAAAAAAAACTGATAGATGCAGATGAGTCAAGAATAAGGACTGGATAGCAGGGAAGAAATAAAATATTGTATCTTAAAATAGAAAACTTCTTTTGTATTTTTTTATAAAGCAATGTAAATGGCAACATCAGAATAAGAAATCCTTGAGAGATTGAAAATGGTGACTGTGGGATGCTGCACATCTCAGTAGCTGGAAAAAATGAAGTTCAACAACTGAGAAGGCAGCATCTTGACAACCAAAATAAACAAAGCTCACAAGCCAAAATAGAAATAAGGACCATAGCAGAAGGTGTACAGTACTTTGAACTGCAAGATTCACTTTAAAAAGCCTAAGCGTGTGACTGACTGGGTGCGGCTGCCACCCTTAACCACCAGTGCTGGCTCCAGAACCATGGACTTTGGTGCTGAAGCCCCCAAAAAATCCATAAAAATAATTCAAGAACTTTAAGTGCAGAAAGGGGCTACAAAGCTCCAACATCTTAAGTGACCAGCACCCTGCTTCAGGGATGCAGAAAAAGATCTAAAAGCCCATGTGCTCATAAGAGGCGGCACCTGCAGTGGCACACAGTGCTCTCCAGAGACCTGGCAGCAGGACAGCCAGGTAACTACTTGCATTGCTTGGTACTTAGTGGAGGCAGAATACATCCCAGAGCAACTGCAAGACCCATGAGAGCTAAGACTAAGGTGGTGGTAGTAAAGTTAGAACCTCCAAAGACAGAGGAAAGGTGCGCAAGGCACAGAACCTGCACAGGATCACAGGGAGTGACTCAAAGACTGGATACCCTCTGATGGTGCAATTCGCTGACATAAAAAAATAGAGCTGTCAGAGGTGAGAGAGAGAGAGAGTTGCAAACACTCATAGAGTGAATTCAAAAGCTGACAGTAGGCTACAGAAAAATGAGACATTGGGATATACTCCAGAATCTATCACAGTAAACAGACATACAGATATTATATGGGCCCTGGCCCTATATACATAAATTAGCAGGACTGCTCTATTTTTTTTTGGGGGGGGTTGTTTGTTTTGTTTTGTTTCTCACATTGTCACTAGATCTTTTTTTTTTTTTTTTGTGGGTCTGGAGATGGAACTCAGGGGCATTCAACCTCTGAGCTATATCCCCTGCCCTATTTATTATTGTTTATTTTGAAACAAGGTCTCACTAGGTTGTGGAGGACCTCACTAAGTAGCTGAGGCTGTCCATGAACCATAATCTTCCGGTCTCAGCCTCCCAAATGCAGGGATGACAAGCGTGCGCCACCATGCCTGGCTTAGATCTTTTTTTTTTTTTAATTATTGTTCTTTCTTTTTTATCTTTCTTATTCCTTTCTTTCTTTTGTTTTTATGTGTCTTTGATTTATAATTGTTAGTTTTTTTAACTTGTTTTATTACTTTATTCACGTTTATTTGCTCCTTACCCCCATTACTTTTATAAAACTTCCTCACTCTAGCCCATCTACTCACTTTTCTCAAAACTTTTCTTTTTTCCATTACTGTATATCTTGTTCTATATTTCAAGCTATTTTATATCTCCATACTTAAATACTCTAATATCTACAAGAGTCCTACTATCTAACCTTCTCTTATTCTCAACCAGATACTACCTTATTATATTATATTATATTATATTCTTACTCAACCTAATTATATCCTCTACTTTATCTAACTCCTATACCCATCACCCCAGCTCCTCCCCCTTTCCCAACTCTCACCATTGAAAAATGCACTGTTTATTTTCTGACACCTCTAAATTCCTGCTACTAAGATTGGATCAGATGGAATACCCACAGAATCACACACAAAAAAGAAGATACCAAGACATCAACAAACAAACAAACAAACAAAAAACAAGCCTGAAAATCCTAAATATATGAGAACTATTAGAATGGAGTAAATAAGAAAAATCACAAATACTGAACTAAAAGAAATTCAAGAAAGAGAATTCCAAACTCTGATCTCCAATATGATGAAAGGCCTAACAGCAAGTATACAAGAAATGAAAGAAAAAATGGAGACATTAAGAAAGAATCAGAAAGAGGTCTGGAATGAAATAAAAGAGTAAATAAATGAATGAAGAGAGCAATAGAAATAAATTCTAAAAGATTATATAAAATGAAAAATAGAATATCACTATTAGAAGACAGCTCTTTCAAAACCAAAAGCACAGTCAATATTGTACAGAAGTCATTACAGCAACAAAATGTAAACATCCAATAACTATGGGACAACATGAAACATCCTAACTTATGGACAAAAGGCACTGAAGAAGGGGTAGAAGAAAGTACCAAGGCCTGCATCTTTTTAGGCCACAATGGAATGAAGATAGAAATCAACAACAGGAATACCAAAAGAAACTATTTAAATATATGGAGATTGAATGATACACTATTAAATGATATGTAAGATAAAAACTAAGGAGAGAAATAAAGAAATTTATGGAATTAAATGAAAATATAGGAATAATTTACCAAAATTTATGGGACACTTTGCAGGTGGTGTTAAGAGAAAAGTTTACAGTATTGAGTGCCCACATAAGAAGAACAGAGAGTTGCCAAGTAAATAGTCTAATGATGTATCTCAAGAACCTAGAAAAACTGCAACAGTTTAATCTGAATAAAAACTATAAAACATTAAAAAAAGAAATTGAAGAATACCTTAGAAGATGGAGAGATCTCCCTTGCTCATGGAAATGAAGAATAAATATCATTAAAGTGGCTATTCTGCAAAAGTGATCCATAGATTCAATGCAATTCCTATCAAAATACCAATGACATTCTTAATAGACCTAGAAAAATCAGTCATGAATTTTATATGGAAAAAGAAATGACCCAGAATAGCAAGAGAAATCCTCAGCAAGAAGAACCATGCAGGAGACATCAAAATCCCTGACTTCAAATTATACTACAGAGCAATAGTAGTAAAAACAGCATGGTATTGGTAAAACAAAAGGCAAACTGACCAGTGGAACAGAATAGAACATAAACAAACCCAAACACCTATAGTCAATTAATCTTTGATAAAAGGACCAAACTCTTATATTGGAGAAAAGACAGCTTTTCAACAAATAGTGCTTGGAGATTTGGCTATCCTTTGTAGAAAGATGGAACTAAATCCTTACCTCTCACCATACACAGGAATCAACTTGAGATGGATCAAAGACTTAGTTATTAGACCAGAGACTGTGAAGTTATTAGAGAAGGGCATAGGATCAACACTCCAACATATGCACAGGTAGTTACTTTCTCAACAAGACCTCCAAAGAAATTAAATCAAGAATTAACAAGTGGGATGGCATCAAACTAAAAAGTCTCTTCTCATCAAAGAAAACCATCAAGAACCTAAAGAGGAAGCCTACAGAATGGGAGAAGATCTTTACCAGCCACCACTTTGATAGAGGGCTAATATCCAGAATATACAAAGAGCTCAAAAGACTCTACACTAGCAAAACAAATAACCCAATCAAGAAATGGGCAACTGAATTGAATAGACACTTCATAAAAGACAGATACAAATGGCCAATAGATACATGAAAAAAGTTTCAACATGATTAGCCACCAGGGAGATGCAAATTAAAATTACACTGAAATTCCTTCTAACCCCAATCAGAGTGGCAGGCAAATAAAAACAAAAAACAAAAACAAAAAACAACAAATGCTGGAGAGAATGTGGGGAAAGAGGAAGTATTTTACACTTGTAATGGGAATGCAAACCATTTCAGCCACTATGGAGATCAGTGTGGAGATTCCTTAGAAAACTGAGAATGAATCCACAATATGATCTGGCTATACCACTCCTGGGTATCTTTACAAAAGGTTTGAAATCAGAGAACTACAGTTACATATGCATACTTATGTTCATAGCAGCACTATTTGTAATAGCCAAAATATGGACCAACTAAGGTCTCCATCAACAGATTGCAAAATTATAAAAAATATACACAATGGAATTCTACTCAGCTATAAAGAACAAAATTATGTAATTCACAAGAAGATGCAAAGACTCAGAAAAAATTATGTTAAGGGAGATCAGCCATGCACTGAAAGAAAAGGGGACATATGTTTTCTCTAATATGCCCAAACTAGGGAGTGTTGGGGATACCAGAGGGACTCCAGATAATGAAGGGAAAAACTCAGCAAAGCTAGAATGGAAGAGTAGGAAAGAAAGAAGGCAGAGGGTGATTAATGGAGGAGCTACATTAAAATATATTTAAAGTATGAATATAGCATGGTCAACCTGTACACTCATTGTTGGGAACAGAGGTAAGGGGAAGCAGGTGGGAGAGGGCACTAAACACTGTCTGAATGTATTCCATTTTCAATATGATTTACATAAAAATAAAAAAGAATAAGAAATCCTCAAAATATCTCCAAATAAGCTCATGAGAATGTTTTAGTTCTTTGGAAAGAAAAATAAATTTGGACAATGTGCACCAGTTATTCACTTGTCCCTAAGTTCTGTGTCATATTAATCATGTTAAATTGTATGGGCATGGTAGTTGAATGTTCATAATAAAGAAGAAAAGTGATCCAGGTGTGATGGTGCACAATTGTAATTCCAGCAACTAGGAAGCTGAGACCGCAAGATCACGGTTGGAGGCCAGACTCAGTTACTTAGTGAGGCCCTCTGCAACTCAATGAGACCCCTTTTCAAAATAAAGAATAAAAAATAGGGCTGGACCTGTAGCTCAAAGGTAGGATGCCCTGGGTTTCATCCCCCAGTATTACAAAAAAAGAATAAAAAGAATAAGAAGAATAAGAATAAGAAGAATAACAATTAAGACAAAGAAGAAGAAGAAGAAGAAGAAGAAGAAGAAGAAGAAGAAGAAGAAGAAGAAGAAGAAGAAGAAGAAGAAGAAGAAGAAGAAGAAGAAGAAGAAGGAGAGTGAAGTGCATGATTAAAGGTAGGAAGCTTTTCATCTCCAAATCCAGTGTTGAGTCCTCAAATGGAGATAGCCATGTGAAGGCACTTGGCTTGGGTCACCAACAAAGCTGGTTCATAAAAACAGATAAGATTAATATGCTTACTTAAGAGAAGCCTCTTATCTGTAGGAAGCCTGAATATTAATGAACCTTTGGCTTTGCTGTGTTCATGAGAATATATTTGCTTCTGTAGTTCATTCCATCAAAAATGTAACCTTCATCCTGATTGGTGAGACACCCCAGAGCTTAGTCCAGGGCCATTTCCCTCCAAAGAAGTGTTCCCTGAAAAGAGTCCACAAAATAGGACAGGGAATATTTGAGTAGGGCTTATGTATAACTACTTCAGTAATAAGCTGACACATGCCTGCAGTAAAATTTAGAGTAAAAAATACAGTGAGATCAGCATTATGCTAAATCAAATCACAGCAGTGAAATGAGAATAAATAACAATGTGCTTGGAACAAGATGACTTCAGGGAATCACGGTTTTAGTGGATTGCTGCACATCACAAAGGCATTTAATATCATGAATTATCAAACTTACATAAAAATGGGAGAGCATGCAGAAGGAGAAAAATAATACCTTGCACTTGAAATATTATGAATTTCTCTATTTTTGATTGTGTCCCAAATAAGATTATATTTGAATTTACTTTTGACCTACATATGTCCATATATAAAAAAAGAAACCACAAGTGACTGCACTTTCTATTTACTGAGAAAAAAGTAAATTAAATGTACTTACAGTACTTCTATATAGGTGTTTTTACACAAATAAGCAAACTCACCAAAAATCAAGAGCAACCAAAAATGTTTCAGGTTAAGACAGTCACTGGGATGACTGAAGTAGAGTGGTTAAAGTTACCTTAGAGACTGTGTCAGTTCACTTTTATTTAAATTGGTCTTTGCAAAAATACATTTCAGTGAATATTGATGCTAAAAAATGCTTCAGTATAAACATACACACAAACACACACTCAAGTTTTTTTAGGATTTATATTTTATCCTTCCTTTTAGTTCAACATAGACACTAATATTCTCTGTAAATTTAATGTCAAACACTAAAAATGTTTAACAATGATTAATTTGGAATTCAATTCTGCAACAAAAACACTTTCTCTTATCATCTATTAATACTCTGTATTATTGTTGTTCCATGTTGCACATGTTAAAATACTAAACTATTCTTTAGAGTCTTTTTGAAAATCTCAAAAGTTGAGGTCTTCCATGACTCCTCTGGAAGTATGCTTATGAACTCACCCACATTCCCTTCACTGAAAGTTGATTCCTTTGAACCACAGATGGAAAGATATACAATGATCTCTCACAACCAGATATCTCTCCAAATCAGAACTTCATACTACACATTTAGAAATATGGCAGTGAAACTGTAGAAGTTACCTTGCAAACTTATAGTCATTTCAACTTGAAAGTTTCACTGAGATTATAATAGATTGGAATGTAATAGTAAGGTATAATACAGATTAATCCTATATGGACTTTGCTTATAGACACTTTCGAAAATTTCTTGTATACAGTCACAACCAGAGTCTCCTCATTAACACAAGCCATTGATGTAGTCACATTTCTTCACTTTTTCGTGTACTCATGTGTGTATTTTGTTCTATATAACTTTATTAAATATACAAGTTCATGTATCTGCTACTGTAGCCATGACACTGGACACTTACTTTGCTTGACAAGAGGATCCTTTTCTATATCACTGCATATTTCCAGGAAACACATTCATATTTTGTATGTTTGTTCATTTGTTGATGTTTGATCATTTTGTTAATGAGTATTATTCCATAATTTGCTAAACTGCATTTATCTGAACTGAATCTAGATTTGAGCTGTTATGACTAAAAAATCTGTGAACAATTGCTACACATATTTGTGTAAAATATATATGTTTTATAACTAGAATTATTATTCAAGAATACCATTCCTGAATTCTATACAAAATTAAAAGTCCTTTCTTCCTTTTCTCTCTCCCTTGTTTTTTTAAAATAAACTGCCTACAGTGTTTTCAGAGTGGGCATACTTTTGCAGGACTCTCAGCATTTCATGATTGATCTGTTTTCTTCATATCCTAGACAGTATTTGTTATTGTAAATATCTACATTTTTTGTGTGTGTGATACTGGGGTTCCTGGAAACCATTCTACCTCTGGGATACACTCCCAGACCTATTTTTATATAGTTTTTTGGAAACAGGGTCTCTTAAGCCAATGAGGCTGGCTTTGAACCAATGCAATCCTCCTGTCTCCGCCTCCCAAGCATGGGGATTACAAGCATTCACCACCACGCCCAGCTTGTCAATATCTACATTTTTGCCATTCTAATTATATATAGCAATATTTCACATCTTTTTTATTTCCCTAATGATTAATTAATTAACCTCTTCATGTGTTATCTAACATCTGTTTTTTAACTTTAGTGAACTGTTTATGCCTTCTGCTCATTTTTTACATTTGAATTGCTTAATTTTAAGAAAGAGAGTACTGAGATTGAACCTAAGGGTCAGGGACTTCATCCCTTTTTAACTTTTTTTGTTTTGAAAAGGAATGTCCCTAAAGCATCATAAGCTGGCCTTGAACCTACAATTCTTCTGGTTTAGCTTTTCAAGTACCAGGATTATAGGCATGGGCTATAACACCAAGCTTAAATCTTCTGATATATTTACTGTGAGTATTCAAGGTCTTCTTTGGGGGGGACTAAGGAGATGTTAAAATTATAACATCTAGTTATAGATGTTATATAGATGTTATACAACATCTAGTAATATATAACATTCTAGTTTTCGTCCTATGACAGACATTTGTTTTGAAAACATTTTCTCGCCGGGCGTGGTGGCATATGCTTGTAATCCCCGCGTTTGGGAGGCAGAAACAGGAGGGCTGCACTGGTTCGGAGCCAGTCTCGCTGTTTCCAAATAAAAAATATATAAAATAGGTCTGGGAATGTAGCCCAGAGGTACAAGGGCTTCCAGAAACCCCAGTACCACCAAAAAAAAAAATAATAATAAAATAAATAAAAAAAAGAAAACATTTTCTCTATGTTTATAGCTTGTTTATTCTTTTTGTATGAGGTTTGACAGAGAAAATTTAATTTTGATGTGCTCTAATTTTTGAAAAAATTTTTGAGAGGGAATCATGATTTTGGTGAGAATTACAATCCATTGCTTTGCTCTAAATCTTAAAGATTGACTGCTAGGGTTTTTATTTTCTCTCAAAGCTATGAAATGATATACTCAAAGGGAGTTATTTCATTGGAGATTTAATGTATGTTGTGGTTAACATTATACATTAGCAATTCAGGCTAGAATAGAAAGAGGCAGTTGTTCACATTATAGAGAGAAGTACTTTTTATTTTTCTCATTTCCTCCTCTTCCTCTTCCTTTTACTTGATTTTTGAGAGTGAGCTACTATGAAGAAGACTAGAAGATAGAATGCCAAACTGCACTCATTCCTTACTTGATAGAGAAAGGCCAACATGTGCATAAGACAATAATATATCAGAGAGAAAAAAGATAGAGAAAAAGACAAACCAAATGAAAAATTCAACAACTTTTTTAAAATAGAATCTTCCTCCAAAAATTTTAATGTTATACAGTAGAAAAAAATGATGGAGAATTTTGTTTAAAATTAAACAATTCACTTTAATGATTTTATTAACCATGAGGACAATTGTGATTGAAATGAAGATGGAGGAACATCCAGTAACATAAATAGGTCCAATGTTACCATTTATGGGGCACATAGAATGAACAGGATTGACATAACATGAATCCAAATTATTTAAAAATCACAAATCAAGACAAGCAGATATTAAAGATGTATACCTTATCTTCTTATTTTGGAAAATGTATATATTAATAAAAAATTCAAAGCCAGGCACAAATTTGGTAAGACTTCCACATAGAAATGGTAAGCCCCATAGGGCAGGACCTATCTTTCTTTTCTTGATGTTTCCAGTTTTTGTACTAAGACAATTTAGCCTGAATGTCTAAGTTTCAGCTAGCATACCAGAGAAACTTGCATTCATTAGCTTTGGTTTTAAGCACATGACCACTGTCTGCATCAGGCACCCCTGTAAGAATAGAGCTGGAGAATATGGCTATTGGATTACTCTTGGATTACTAGAAGAAGGGTTAAGTTTATTTAGATAGGTGGTGCAAGACTTGGGGTCTTGGAATAAGAAAACACCATATGGGTGTATAGAATCTGAGTGAACAAGGCATCTGGGTTCCATGACCTACCAAATGTGTGGTGAATGGGGTCATAACTGGAATAGGGTCCAAATGAGATGATATTACTTGAGTCCATTACCTCCTGAGTTATGCATCAATACGTAATTCAGATGGATATCAGAGTTTGGCTCTGATTTTCTCAGGACATAATTTAGTCCATGAGTGGAATCTTTCTTCTTCTATGTCTAAGAGCTGTGAATAAACCTACACACAAAAAATAGATTTTTAAGAAGAAAATGTGTACTCAGATCCTTTGATGCAACTTTGGGCCAAAGTAGCCCCCGATCCCAGTGGGAATCGTACAGTTCTATTGACAAAGTTCTCTACACCATCTGGAGTGTTACTGTGACATTCACTTTTCTCTAATTTTCTCTCAGTTTGCCACTCAACTTTTTCTGTTCTCGAAGGACATCCCTGAGCTTTAAATTGGCTGTTTTCTTTATTCATTATCAAAGATTTACATTAAGACAACACAGAAAATAATGTTGCATTTCAAAGCAACAGCTGTGCTGTCTTCACAGTGGTTTATTAAAAGTCTCTAAGTCGTGTACCACATTGAGTTTTTAACTTTTCAGAGAATGACACCAATTTCTATCCACTTCCCCTGATTTTTAATGAGCAGTTTTCCCCCTGATGTCTGGATCAGAGGGTGGAGAGGTATGGTTTTTGGTTCCCAGCTGTTTTAATTAAAGAGATGATCATTATTTTGTGTACTCTAACATCTCTAATAAATCCGATTAGGGGGAATTTTTGACATAAAAAGTGGCTCTGTTGACATTGATTTTTAAAAGACATTGGTAATTATTCCAGATTGATAAAACTCATCTGTTTCACCAACAGATGCTTTGCCACTAGAAGGCCCACACCATAATTTGTCTTCATTTTCCCTCCTGTATTTTTACCCATCATCCTGTACATTATGGAGTGCGTAGAGATAAATAATCTTCTGCAGAACAAAGAGAAGAAGAGCAAATTCAAATCTGAATCAACTCATCAAAGCTCCACAGATTGCACAGTGGTGCAAAGCTACACAAACCATCATTCTCAATCTATCAGCACTTTCATGCTGGTTCCTCAATAGGAATAATTGGATGATTTATATTTCCTGCTGACTTTTCAACATGATTGTCAGTGCATAAAACAAATTAGTTTTAATAAGAACTTCCACATGAGCTCACAGAAATAGAATGGTGGGAAAAGCAAATAAGTTTTCAGGAAGTGTATCGATAGAGCTACATTGAAAGAATTCAAATAATTAGGATGATTAAGCAGTAACGAGCATTCCCCTTATTAGTTTTACCTGTCCTACACATTTAATGAACTTATTAATGAAAAGCCTACTCTATTTAAAATAATGAGCCCCTTATTTTTTGCCAGCAATGAAATATTATACAAATGAAAATAAAAACTAGTCATGTTTGAAAAGGTGATAAAGTGCAAATCCCATAGCCTTAAATGAAATATGGGTTTCTTTTTAAATAAGTCTTAAATTATGCTTTACTAAGATATATGATTGTTATGAATTGGATAGGATTTGAATATGTCCTGGATAGGATTTGAATATATGTGTTTAGAGCTTGGTCTCCAGGGTGTTGGTATGGTGATTTGAGAAGATGGGGACTTTATGAGGTAGGTCCTAATGTGAGATAGCAGACTTTCTTATTCCCCTCATGCAGGCTTCTTGTTTTGCACTGTGATCTTTTCCACTTATACACACTCTGGCACTATCCACCATGAGATATTATAGCCAAGGAAGCTGTCACCATAGATGGTACTATGCCATTTGGACTCCAAAATTATGAGCTAAATGGATGTCTTTCTTTTATAAAGTTATCCATCATCAGGCATTTTGTTACAGTAACACAAATGGACCAATAATTTCTGTTATTTTTGAAATTTTTATTCTGGAGCATATTTTGAAGGGAAAACAAAGCATAGTATTTATAAAGATAATTACCGTTTCATTTTGAGAGTGATGGAGGGAATTATACAACTTTGTAATTAAATAGCTGTTTTGTACTTTTATTAGTGTATTATAATTCTACAACAATGTGAAGTTCAAAGTGATGCATTTACACATACACACAGCACTTAGTTCGTTTTCTTCTCTATTTCATTCGATTCCGCCTTCGTGTGGTGTCTTCAAATATGGACATAGCATTACTTGAACTATTTGTGTTCCTTTCATCAGGTTTCCTTTCTCCCATCCCCATCTATTGTTCCAACTCCCTCTTTCTTTTCTACTGGTCTTTCTCCTGGTCTGTCTAAAGTCCCTTCAATTCCATTTTCTCTCTAGCTTCCACATCTTAGAGAAAACACATAACACTTGACTTTCTGAAACTGGTTGATCTCACTAAGCGTATTATTCTCTTGTTCTATCCATTTTCTAAAAATTACACAATGTTATTTTTATAGCTGAGTAAAATTGCAGTGTGTGTGTGTGTGTGTGTGTGTGTGTCTGTGTACACCACATTTTACATTTTCTGTATGCATTAATCTAATGATGGATACCTAGGTTGGTTTCATAATTTAACTATTGTAAATTATGTTGCTATAAACATAGGTCTACATGAATGACTCTTATATTCTGACTCTTAATTCTTTTAGAGTGATAGAGGAATGATATAGTTTATAAAAGTTATAAATCCTAGCAAGAATAACCTGCCAATGCAATGGATATTATTTTTAAATTTCACAGCACTGGTGTACAGTAGACAGTGTGGAGTAGATAGATTAAAATAACATGTACAAAGCCTAGTCTGTGACTTAAAATGAAGGTCATACAGCTTGTTAGGATCAAATTGTTGAATGCTTTGAAAGCAGATAAAGCTGTAAAGTTCCATTCTGTGGTAAATATTAATGCATTAAATGGTGATTAAAAGTTTCAAAAATTTCTCTCTTTGTTATTCCTATAGTAAAATTGTGATAAGATTACTTTACCAAGAAGTTTTGATGACAAACTTTATTTTCTGAGTTTTTTTAAGTATAAGACAGTGAAGTTCATATGTTATTGTTTGTTCTAAATGTTTTTTAAAATGTTACAAGCATTTAGTAGAAAGTTGCAGAAGTTTCATAATCTTTATGCCATTACTAGATACACTTTATACCAATTTATCATTAAATTATTTTCTAAATACTGTTGGTGGGATTGCAAATTAGTTTAGCTACTATGGAGATCAGTGTGGTGATTTCTCCAAAAGTTGGAAATGGATCCACTATATAGTCAAGTTATACCATTCCTGGGTATCTTTTCAAAGTGATTGAAGTCATAGAATTATAGTAACATATGCATACACAAGTTTATAGATGTGCACGTCACAAAAGTCAAATTATGAAATGAAACCTAGGTATCCATCAAGAGATGAATGGATTACAAAATTGTGGGTTATACACACAATGGAATCCTACTTAATAGTAAAGGAGAACAAAATCATATAATTTTCAAAAAAATGAATGGGCTTGGAGAAAATTGTGTTAAGTGAGGTTATCCAGTCACAGAAAGTGAAGAATCATATGGTTTTTCTCACATGTAGATGCTAGGGAGTGATTGGCATACCAGAAAAACTTTATGTAATAGATAAAAATCTCCACTGGAGTGAGGGCGGCTGTCTGTGGATGAGATAGTAAAGATAACTAATGAATTTAGTTTAATTATGCACATACACTCTTGTAATCCCCACCCCAGGCTTGGGAAGCTGAGATAAGAGAATCATACAGGTTCAAATTCAGCCTTAGCTACTTAAGGAAGCTTTCTCAGCAACTCAGTGAAACTCTGTTTCCAAATAAAGTATAAAATAGGTCTGGGAGTATAGTCTGGAGGTATAAAAGCCCCTGGGTTCTACCCTCAGTACCACAAAAATGTAAAAAATAAATAAAATAAATTATGCACACATATGAGAATACCAATGTCAATATCAATACTCTGTGTTGGGAAATGAATGAATGGAAAGGGAGCTAGGAAAAAGCCCACCAAGTGCTGTGTGCATGCATGTTATTATTTCTTTCTTTTTTCCTTTTTTATGGTATTGGGGATGGAATCCAGAAAATTCTGACTCTGAGCTACACCCCCAGCTCTATTTTTAGTCTTTATTTTGGAACGGGGTCTCACTGAGCTGCAAAGTGCCTCATTAAGTAATAGCTGAGTCTGTCTGCAAACCCGGATCCTCCTATCTCAATCCTCCCAAATGCTGTGATTACAAGTGTGTGCCACCATGCCTGGTTAGTTACTATTTCTATGATATACATTATGATGTAAGACTATAATTCATCAAAGTATAAAAATTAATTATAATCACTCATTCCCTTTCAGAGGGTATGGAGAGGTGTAGCTTTCTCTGCATCTATTATTCTTTCCTACATATCTACAACCTAAGCAGATGAAAGAGATTTTTGTCAAAATCAGAATGCACAATCTTAAGTGGAGAGTCTTGACATGGTTCTATAGATGGAAGAGAAGTGGGCTTCCCTGATTGCAGAATATTTGCCCAAGTCAAAAATTATTAACCAAATTTTCATTGAAGGTACTAAGTATATATCCCTGATTAAGAAATGTACTGGTTGTAATTAAAGAGAAGCTTATCAGCCAAACTAGGTCAAATGGTAGAAAAATACATTAGCATTAATTTGTCATTTGTTGCCTAATATTTCATATATATTTATATCCTTCTATGTATGTATATAGATGGATTGGATACATATGTGTGTGTATAAAATATATATATATAAATATGTGATACTGCATATATATGCTACATATATTTGTACATGGAATAAAAACTTCATATCTAGTTTTATATGTATTTCTTACATTTATTTATATAATGTATAATGTAGAAATTTCTGGAAGGATACATGACAAACTAATAAAATGCTACCTTGGAAAATATGAGGAGGGAGATTGTAACATAAGGCAATTTTAATATTGCTTTTTGTCACTTGTACCCAATAGTCTTTATCAACAGTTAATCTCCTAGCAGGCATGTGGATAGATAGAGGCTTCTTATTTTAAGATAATGATAGCACCAAGGAGACCTAGAAGCAGATCACTTGCCACCATTTTAAGGACTATGTCTCAGTTCTAAATAGCCTATGTCTATCTGCCTTAGTGGCAACTTATTCTTGGTGTTACCAGTTTCCTCAAAGCTTTAGAAGGCCTCTGGTAACAAGTGTTAATAGCACTTTAGTGCGTTTTTACAATTTTTTTATTGGTGAATTTAGTCATTCGTCTTAATGGAGTATAAGATCGTGGAGGCATACATGTATATATCACCCAATTAACCGTTCCCCAATTCCCATTCCATTCCCTTTTCCCCCTTCTTGTTTTTGGCTTAGTGACTGAGTTTTATATGTTTGTTAATGGGCATCATGCACATTAGGGGATTTCCCTCCTTCCCCTTTTTATCACCCTCAGTTAAGTAACCTTATTTACTCATTTATAGTATCTTCTATGTCTAGAGTTCCTTCTATGACCCATTTTCTCACTAGTTTCTGCATATTAGGAAGAACATCTGATTTCTTATTTTTTATGACTTACTAATCTCAGCATAATACTCACCAGTTTTATCCATTTCCCTTTTTTAAATTTTTATTTATTTATTTATTTATTTATTTATTTATTCATTTATTTATTTTTGGTGGTACTGAGGGTGAACCCCGAGGCTTTCTACCTCAGGGCTATACTCCCAGACCATTTTTAAAAAATATTTTATTTGGAAACAGGGTCTCACTAAGTTGCTGAGAGCCTCACTAAGTACCTGAGGCTGGCTTCGAATCCATGCGATCCTCCAGTCTTAGCCTCCCAAGCGCAGGGATTACAAGCGTGCGCCACCACACCCGGCTCAGGTTTTTTTTTTTGTTTGTTTGTTTTTTGTTTGTTTGTTCTTAGCTTATTTTTTTAAGGTGTCCTTTTTTTTTTTTTTTTTTGGTCTTTTTTGGAACCAGGGATCGAACCCAGAGCGCTACACCTGCAAACTGCAAAGCAGGCGCTTTGCCACTGAGCTACATCCCGGCCCCAATCCATTTCCCTTTTAATGACATAATTTTATATTTCTTTATGGCTTAGTAAAATTCTATTAAATATCTATCCCATAGTTTTGTAATACATTCATCTGTTGATGGAAATCTTGGCTGGTTCCATAGTTTGTGAATTGTGAATTATGCAGTTATGAATATGGATATGCATGCATTAGTTTGGTAGTTTGGTTTTCTTTTTTTGGGGTAGATACCCAGAAGTGGTATTTCTGCATCTCACTTTAGGATGTTTAACAAAAATTTTCATCTTTGTTTTTATTCTAAGTATTTTACTGAGTTCTGGTGAGATCCAGAGAAACAATATTGTGGGAAGAATGTGTAAGACCGAATATTGAAATGGTAATAAAACGTTCATCATTTAAGTCAAAGCTATTTCCACCTTTAAGAACAAAAAGTCACAGAAAACTGCTTGTATTAATAACATATTAATACTTTTATTATGTCCAATTTGCATATATATACATATCTTCTGCTTTTTATTTTTAAACCTAATTTCTGATTACTGAGATGTTAAAAAGTGGAACATAAGCTATTAGAAGCTAGATGATGAATATCTTAGATTTCCCAAATTTCCACTTTCCTGAAAGTAGAGATATAGTTTTATTTAGCAATAGTCTTCACTGGGAGCCTTCCCTAAAAAGTGTCTTAAAAAGATGAAATAATAAAGGAGAAGAAACTGATAAAATATTCTTGTTAACAAGAATTTACACAAGTAAAACCTTTTGCTCTATAATCATTCAAACTCACAAACACCTGAATAGAATCAATATTGGCATTTTGAGAAGCCATTTTTGCTACATGCTATATAGGTGCTTCATATAGTTTTTTCATATTTTATAATATAGATTAGATATTTATTTTCTCCAGGACAATGAGGATAAAGCTATGACATGTCATCAGTTAATTACATACAATAGGAAATGTTCTGAGAACTAAACAAAAAATATACAGACATGAATAAGCAGATCATTGGTAATAAAAAACAAGAATTTATCCTCATCTTTAACTGTCAATGTAAGACATCATTTCTTGTGAAATAATCTTTGTGAAGTTACTAAGCACCAGGAATTTTTAAAGTCAAATATAGTGTAGTCTTTATTTTAATAATGTACTTAATTTTAAAGTTTTATCTCTTAAACTTTGCATTTTAAAAAGGCATGAACTATCTGGCGTGGTGATGCACATTTGTAATCCCCGGGCTTGGGAGGCAAAGACAGGAGTATTGCGTAGGTTCTAAGCCAGCCTTGCTGACTTAAGAGACTCTGTTTTCAAATAAAAATATAAAATAGGTCTGGGAGTGTAGCCTGGAGGTAGAAGGGTTTCCTGGAACCCCAGTACCACCCCACCCAAAAAAAAAGGAAAGACAAAGACTATTTCTATTTTGTCTAAGTTGAATGTTAAATCCCTCAAGACTAACATAATTTTTCACCTAATAAATGTTCAATAAATAGTTTTTTACTAAAAGATGCTGGAGAAATGCTTAGTTATCATACAATCAGCTATAGAACCAAAGAGCTACAGAACTCCAAAACTTTAATTAAGATGATCTCTATAGTTGCGATGTGGAATGTGCCTCAAATACCTATGTGCCTATGTGTTAAGACCCAGGGTTGTGTTATTGGCATATGGTGGCACCTTGAAGAGATGGATCCTAGTGGGAGGCATATACCTTTGTCAATAATAAGGAAACACCAGTTCCTTCCTTCCTTCCTTCCTTCCTTCCTTCCTTCCTTCCTTCCTTCCTTCCTTCCTTCCTTCTTTCCTTTGTTCTTGGCTTCATGATGTGAGCAACTTCCTCCACCATATGTTCCTACATAATGTCCTGCCTCACCACAAGTCCATAGACGTCAGGGCCCAATGACCATGGACCGAAACCACCAACACTCATAGAAAAATAAGCTTTCATACTTGTAATTATCTAAGGTATTTTTCCATAGTTTCAACAAGTTAATTAATATAGTGACAGAGATAATCGCTGTGGTAGAGCACATGATTCTCTGTGGTAGATGGCAGAGTGCTTTGGTGCAAAAAGACTTTGTAAACAGAAGGCCACAGTCAATTTCAATAACAGAGGGCAACTCTAAATATTAAAATGAATTGGGTATATTGTTTGGCTTCATGATTCCTTGCCTATCAACCAAGTCTATTTGTTCAGAAGGCAGCATGAGACTACTTAACTTTAATACTCTGACATTTAAATCATAAGAGCAATTACTCTAGCCAAGATCCTGAGCGTATTAATAAACTTACTAATTTTTTGAATTTTCACATTATTACTACAAGTTTTTTTACAAAGAAAAATTATGTTGAACATGTAGATGGATGCAAATTTAAAGTTGATTTGACATTTTCATTCTCTCTATGACTTCATCAAATAGAATTTCTTACTTTTCAACATCACAAGTTTTGTGAAAATGTTGTGTCCCTGAAAGATAATAAAACCAGGTCTCTAACTTCTAGTCCATGACTCCATAACCTTTGGTGAGAATTGTAAAAATATGCTATTAGTCCTGAGGTAGCCTCATCTATGATTAGTGTTTCATCTATGATCAATGAGGCATCATTATATAAAAAAACTATTTTTTACAAAATCAGTTGTTGATTACAGCAAAAATGTGGCTTTGTGTTATAATGGAATTGAAGCTCATTTCTAGTATTAATTGTATGCAAAGTATAAAATGCAAAAAAATCAGATCAGACAGATATAATTCTAAGACTTCAAAATTCCTAATCAGAAAATGAATAAATTTCATGAATAAGTCAATGAAATTAAGATATCTAGCTTTAATTTGTCCTTTTGAGAAACTTGAAATTGAGCAGAAAACTTTAAGATACCTAAAAGTATTTTATGCAATTACTATAGTTAGTTATGCAAATCCAGAAAAATGCCAGACTTGAATAAAATTTAAAAATAATGTTTAAGCTATTGAATTTGAACCCTACTTTATCCAAAAGATGATATATTCCCTTGTGATAATGTCGACCTTCTATAGACAGTTGTGACTAATGCCTTGAATACAATCTTGGTTGATCTTACTGTGTTCTTTTTGTTTTTCCCTTGTGATAATTAGTTTCTTGAAAGAGGCTAAGAATGATGCCAACTACTGACCTTACTATCATCAAAAAGATGACTTTCATTTCAGTTCTTCCCTAAATTGGAGAAGGTGAATTATTATTTCCCTTGAAAGAGAAATTTAACCTTGTGCATTATGTGGGATTAGTTTTTTAGGAGAAGCTTCAGTCCTGTGTGAGTTGTGGATCACTATTGATTTCTTTCATAGCAAACACCTCTTTTAACTAAATCTTAGTTTATTCTTGCTATTTGTTTGATATTGCTATTAACCATTAGATATTATTGAACTCACATCCATGTATTTTGAAAGATACTATATCAGGTAAAAAGACAAATAAAATGGAAATATATCTTATTAGGTGACATCAGGCCTAGTTTTCTGCTATACTGATCAAAAGTCCAAAGTGATAGAGTAGGTAATTAGGTAAACCAATTCAGTGTTTAGAAGACTAAAATGATCAGACTATATTCTAATGGGATTGCTAAACCAGAATTGATCTATACATAGCTAATTAACACTTAGACGACTTTAGTTGGGATTGAACATCATTTAGAATACAGAAAAAAAATATGAAGTTACATTAGGTTTCAAAATTAATTTGGTAGACTACCCCATTTTCAGAAGAAAACTACTCAATGCCTCCCCCACCCCAGGAAATCTACTATCGCTAATTGAATAAACAAAAAAATGCAGTGACAGATTTGCATTTTTATGTATCTCTATTTTATTCCAGCACTCCCCAGGAGCCTACTTTGGGAAAGTATGTGTAAAGTTTCCGTCTCCTACTGTGTTCTCTTGTTACCAGGCTGCTAAAGATATGCAAGGCTGTAAGTTGGCCATCCACCAACAACCCAACAGGCTCGCTATTAAAAATCATAAATTTGTGGTGTAGGTTGATGTTTATTATTTGAACTTTGGTTAAATAAGAACTATGTTCAGGTTCAGTGTTTATATTACAAAAGATCTGAGCACAGAAAACAGTGTACAGTATGCAATAAATTCTCAGTAAATATTGGCTATTACAGCAGGAATGGTAATGGTGATGGAGAAGATGCAGGTGATGAAAGGGGAGAGATTTTATTCAACTTTAAGTGTTCATGTCTCTGCTGATTTATTTATTTATTTATTTATTTATTTATTTATTTATTTATTTATTTACGGGTCTGGGGATGGAACCCAAAGGCATTTGACCTCCGAGCTACATCCCGTGCCATATTTTCTTATTCTTTATTTTGAGACAGGGTCTCAGTAAGTTTAAAAAGAGAGCCTCACTAAGTAGCTGAGGCTGTCTGCAAACCATGATCCTCCTGTCTCAGGGATTACAAACATGCGCTACCACACCAGGCTTTCTCCTGGTTTTTAATACTACAAAAACATTTATTGAATCTCCACAATAAAATATAGTTTCCAGATCTTCTCAAGTGAAGAAACAATGGAGTCTTCAAAAAACATCAATTAGATAGAACACTGAATTGGTTTTCATCGGGATAGCAGAGGAAGCAAAATTCACATAGCACATCTGACCATCTGAATATCCAATCTAATAATAGCCTCAGGAACATTTCTCTAAGAAGAAAACTAGGGGAGAAATATACCCTGAATAATTAAAAAAACACAAGTATTCTTTAAAAATTTATTAGTTTGACAATTATTTAAAATCTTCACATTCATCGAACTTATATTCTAGTGAGAGGAAAATAGTAAACTACTAAAATATGCAAGCATATTTTTCACAGAGATAAGAGTTGCTGAGAAAATTTTTAAAAAAGGTAAATAAAATAAGTGATAAAAGTTTGTTAGGGGTTATTATATAAAAATGTATATCCAAAAGGACAAAATAGGAGCAGATAATTGGAGGAAGAACAATGTATGTTACACACCACTGTTGGTTATAATAGCATTTCTGGCACACACAACAGTGAAAATAAAGGCTCTCGTCATTTGAGATGTATAGATAGTTTATGATATTTCAAAAATAGTAACAGACTAATTTGGGTAAAGCTGTACAGACATGGCTGAAAGCAGTAGGAGACGATGTCAGATGGTTCAGCCAGAGACCAAAGTATACCAACTTTGGACAAGGGAATGGAATCTCTGATGCAAATATTTGAAGGAACACTTTGTTGCTGAGTTAAAAATAGAAAACCAAGGGTCCTATAATTTATCTTGTGTGTGGAAGCAAGAAATAAAATAAATTTTAGATAAAAGAGATCAATTGAATAGTGGAAGGGGATTGAATAGGAGGATTCATGAAGAAGAAAACATATCAAATAATGTTATGCCCATATACAAAGTTACAAAACATTACCGATCTTTTAACATGTATGGGGAGGAAGGAGCCAGAGAAGTGGATTGAAATACAGAAGGAAACACACCAAATGATGCATCCATATATAAATCTATCCTTTTTAATATCAGCATATTATTGCAATGAATATATAAATAAAAGTTAAATAATAATATGCAAAATAATAAATGAATACTTTTTCTTACTTATTTATTTTTATTTTTTATTTTTTAGTGGTACTGGGATTCCTGGAAGCCCTTCTACTTCCAGGATACACTCCCAGACCTATTTTATGTTTTTTATTTATTTGGAAACAGGGTCTCTTAAGCCAGCGAGGCTGGCTTTGAACCTGTGCGATCCTCCTGTCTCCGCCTCCCAAGCGCTGGGATTACAAGTATGCGCCACAACGCCCAGCTAATTTTTATTATTTATAAATAATTATTATTTATGAAGTTAATAAATTTTATTTTAAATAAGATATTAGTTAACGTATTCGAGTTCTCACTTCTCCATTCCTTGCTAGCATTTGTTGCTTGTGTTTTGAATGATTGCCATTCTTATTGGAGTTAGGTAAAATCTTGGGGTAGTTTTGATTTGCTTCTCTCTGATTGCTAATGACGTTGAACATTTTTTATACATTTATTGACCATTTGAATTTTTTGTAAAATATCTATTTAGTTCACTTGCCCAGTTTTTGATTGGGTTATTTATTTTCTTAGAGCTAAGTTTATTGAGGTTTCTGTATATTCTAGATATTAGTCCTCTATCAGAGGAATAGTTGGCAATTGTTTTTTGCCCATTCTATTGCTTCTCTGTTGAGGTTCTTTATGGTATAACATAAGTTACCCCTGATTTTATAAGTTATTTCTGTTCCTTCTGGAGTTTCTACATTTCCAAATGGTGACAACTTTTTCATTCCAGCCACTAAAGTAAAAATATTCTCTTCCACGCCATTTATCACAAAATTCTGGTTTCTTAACCTGTTTTCTTTTCTTTCTTTTTTATTTATATTTATGTATTTATTTATTTATTTATTCATTTATTTATTTGGTGGTGGTACTGGGGTTCCTGGAAACCCTTCTATCTCGGGGCTACACGACTAGACCAATTTTTATATTTTTATTTGGAAACAGGGTCTCTTAAGGCAGCGAGGCTGGCTTCAAACCTGCACAATCCTCCTGTCTCCTCCTCCCAAGTGTAGAGATTACAAGCATACACCACCACCCCTGGTCTTAACCTTTAAATTATATGAAATTCAATGAATTTGGACTACCACTTTCACTATTAATCACCTTCCTCGAGCCACCACGGATTCTCATTAACATTTCTTAGCCTCCTAATTAGCTGCATGTTTCTATGCTTGTTCCCCACCTACATGCTACAGAATAGAAATTAGCGGAAGGAAGCCAGGTGTCAGGTGGTGCATGCTTGTAATCTCAGCATTTGGGAGGCTGAGAGTGGCCATTCGGGGATAGCCTCAGCTATTTAGTGAGGCCCTCTGCAACTTAGTGAGACCCTGTTTCAAAATAAAAAAAAAGAATGAAAAACAGGGCAGGGGGTATAGCTCAGAGGTCAAATGCCCCTGGCCTCCATCCCCAGACACACACACACACACACACACACACACACACACACACACACACACACACAGAAAAAAAAAAGAAAGAAAAAAGAAGAAGAAATTAGCCAAAGGAATCTTTTTTTTTTTTTTCAGTACTGAAAATTGAACCCAGGACAAAGGGGCTTATTACCTCTGAGTTACATCCTGAGCCCGATTTTATTCTTTATTTTGAAACAGGGTCTCACTAAGCTGCAAAGTAACTCACTAAGTAGCTGAGGCTGGTCGTGAACCCTGCTCCTCATGTCTCAGCCTCTCAAGTACTGGAATTACAAGCCTGTGCCACCAAGCCTGGACAAAGGAATCTTTTAAAATGTAAATTTAATCATTCTATTCCTATGGTCTGAGTCCTGCAAAAGTCCCAAGATCTCTCAGGTTCCTACAAAGACTGACATTATTGGTTTTCCCCATATTCCATCCTCCTACAGCCTAATTTTCTACCACTTTGTACCCTGCTGTGTTTGGATAACAGGTCTTTTTCTCCTTGGGCTGTAGACTTTGCATTGACTATACTATCCATCTGTCTGGTAAGCATTTCCCTGTGAAATTCTTATAACTCACCTTCTTTTTTTTTTTTTTTTTTTGATGGTACTGGGGTTCCTGGAAGCCCTTCTACCTCCGGGCTACACTCCCAGACCTATTTTTTATACTTTTTTTATTTGGAAACAGGGTCTCCTAAGCCAGCGAGTGCGGCTGGCTTCGAACCTGTGCGATCCTCCTGTCTCTGCCTCCCAAGCGCGGGGATTACAAGCGTGCGCCACCACACCCGGCTATAACTCACCTTCTAATTTATGCTCATGCCATCTTTCCTAGGAAAGCACATATTTATTTATTTATTTATTTATTTATTTATTTATTCATTCATTTATTTATTTTTGGTGCTACTGGGGTTCCTGGAAGCCCTTCTACCTCCGGGCTACACTCCCAGACCTATTTTTACATTTTTATTTGGAAACAGGGTCTCCTAAGCCAGCGCGTGAGGCTGGCTTTGAACCTGCGCTATCATCCTGTCTCTGCCTCCCAAGCGCTGGGATTACATGCGTGCGCCACCACACCCAGCGGAAAGTACATATTTAAATCTAAAGTTCTCCCACCACAGAGTCCTAATGTTTCTCAATCTGTTCTACTTGACTATAACTGTGAATGGTAGTTATTATACTCTCTAACTTAATATTTCATTTTCAAATTTTTGTATAAATTTTAATTTTTATTAATATTTTATTTTTCTGTGTTAAGATATTTCTGTTACCTGTTGTATAATGTAAGCTTTATGATATCAAAACTCTTCGTCAGCTCACTCAGTGAAGAATCAAAAGGGCCTGGTTCTATCTGGCAACTATTTAAGAACTTAATGGACATTTATTGAGTAAGTTGAGTTGAATGAATTAAACATTTAATCGGATAAACTTATGACACAGATGTAGCAAGAAAATTCAGGCAGAATGAGCATTCAAATGTCTAAATTAATATAGCTAACAAGCTAATCATTAGCCTTTACTATTATTATTATTAACTTTTAAACAGGGTCTAACTAAATTGGTGATTCTGTTCAAACTTGGTTTCTTCTGCTTTAGAATACTCTCCTCAACTCCATCAGGAGCTGGAATTATAGACATGTGCCACACTGCAAGGCTAATTTAGCACTCTTAATTCTATACTGCCTCCAGTATTTCGGAGATTGGGATCCTTAGATTTAGTCATAGGTTCAAAGCCAACTCAGCAACTTAGCAAGACCCTGTTTCAATATAGAAAAACTAAAAAGAGCTGAAGGTGTAGGTCAGAGGTAGAATGCCCCTACATTCAATATCCAATTAAAAAAAAGAGAGAGAGAATGTACTCCATTCTTCACATTGTTTATTAATGTCATGAAATAATGTTTATTTTGAAATTTAGAATAAGTGTGTTAAATGTATGGATATAAAGATGATGCTCTATCAATTTAAGTTAAAAAACTGAATTATGAAATATGTTCTAGTATTTTATTTTTTTAAATATCAGATGTGTGTATATTAATGAAAACTCGTAAGTATATATGTTATCTCTCCTTATCTACTAGTATATGCACATAGGAATTATCCTAAAAATAAATTATAATATTGAGAAAGAGAATTTTGGGGATAATTTGTGTGTGTGTGAGTGTGTGTGCGCATGTATCTGGGTATGGCCCTGGAAACTGAACCCCAGGCTTAGTGCATGCTAACTAGGTGCTCTACCACTGAGCTACCACCAGTTCTTAGTGTAACTTTTTTTTTAATATTGCATAACCATTAGTTGTTCCATCATAATTTATATAAGCAAAAATTTAAAACAAAATCAATCACTATAAAAACAAAATTCTTCAAAATATTAAACAAATGTCCATATAAAGGTCCACTATCCTGTAAACAAAGACCCATTTTTTAGCCTTGTAACTGGATTAGCTAGTTTGGTCCTTTAGAGATGTGGAGATACTGCAAGAATCTTTATTACTTCTTAAAACATTATTAGATTTCAAATTATAACTAGCTTCAACAATATCCCTAAAGGCCTATTGGAGATGCTGACACTATTTTTTGCTTTCAAATGTGATTTAATTTCCTAACAGAATCTCTTCAAACTTCTAAATCTAGCCTTCTGAACATGCCTCCTAATGTGGGTTGAGCCCAACAATAATGTCAGTAGTTTCCAACAGGGAAATACAAGCAGGACAAAGCATGCTTGAATTCTTTTCAGAATATGCATCTTTGATAATCCTTGAGGGTACACATTTCTTATTTATAATGGTTATAAATGTCAAATAAAGTAAAAAACTTAATTTTTTTATTCTCAAATCTTTGATTAAATACATGTTACAAAAATTATATAGTACTATTTTTGAAAGTCTTAAAATAGCTTTCCATATACCCAATAACTAACTTGTGGACTTTAGATAACTTCTAATATTTAAACACATCTCTTTTTTGATCTTTAGAAGTAGAAGAAACAAAACTACAACCCTATTAATTGCTGAGAGAAATCAATATTTTTGAACTTTTTTCTCAGAATCTATTCAATACATATATATGTATGTTCCATACCACCTTTAAACCAATGCAATGACCTTATGTATATATGTATCTCCATTTAATTATACTATTTTATAAATACCTTTTTAAAAGTATGAGTAGCAAAGTGAAAACAATGGACTAATTGGAGGGGAGAAATATATTATTTGCACTGCTTTTTAGTATAGAGAGAAATACGAAAGAGTAAGGTTGTGCTATTAAATGTTTTACCCAAACAACAGGAAAGAGGAAGAGATAAACACAGTCTGATTGGAGTAAGTTAAAATAAATATCGTATAAAAGTTGAAATACACAGGATGTCTTCAGCACCATTTTATAATTCAGTTTAACACCCTAAAAACTTTAAATTCAATTTATAAAGGTATATTTTCTTATTTTCAGTGTTCAAGCCAACTCATTTTTTATTTTCATTTAATGACACGAGCTCTTGACGAAACTGGCTGTCAAACTGCATTTCAGTGCCAAGGTCATTAAAATATTTCTAAACAAAACTAATTTCCCATAAAATCTCCAAGGTGTTGGATTTCAAATTAGTACATATATTATGGTATTTATGACCCTTTATTTTTTATTTATACATATCCCTGTTAGCATATGATCACAGCTGGAAAAAGGAGCTTAAAGTAATGAAATAAACAATATGCCAGAGGAAAAGTTTTTCTTAGAATGGAGGCTACAAGTCTAATTGGGACAGACGCATAATAATCAGGTCTGATAGCCCTGTTATTTGAAATTGTCTTTCAAACCTCAAATATAACATCCCCTTACACTCTTGGATTGGTCGCCAGAATGAGGCAAGAAAATGTGCCAAATAGTGATAAATTTACAATCTCCTGAGGGAATATTCTGGGACTTCTGAATATTGAGAGTTATCCCCAAAGCTTTAGTTTATTATTTTCAGCATGTAGGTTATGGTAAGTGGAAATATTTACTAAAATAACTTGTTCATATAATGGACACTATTATGTTCACCTTTTTCTTTCTTCCCTTTTACATTCTCATCATTCTCATCGCTGTCATTCCTCTCTAGCAGAGTTGGATTTATAAAGATAATGGATCAATATTTCAGTACATTCCCTGGTAGGTAATAACTACATACACATATTCTTTTTCTAATTTTTTATTGGTGCATTATATCCATACATCATATTGGGGTAAAAAACTTGTGTGTACAGACATGCACACATCACTGATTTAACCCCTACCCAATTCACACCCCATTCCCTCCGCATCCCTCTTTCCCTTGCTTGGCTTAGTGGTTGACTTCGATATTTTTAAGTACATTGTGTGTTTTAGAGATTTTCCTTCTTCCCCCTCCCATCCCCTCATTTATGTTGTCTTGTTTGCTCCTCTATAGAATTTCCTTTTTCATCTGGAGTTCCTCCTATGACCCATTTCTCCCTAGCTCTCACATATTAGGGAAAACATCTGATTTCTTATTTTTTGTGACTGACTAATCTCACTTAGCATGATGTCCTCCAGTTCCATCCCTTTCTCTGAAAATGATGTAAATTAGTTTTTTTTTTAATGGCTGAGTAAAATTCCATTGTGTACATATCCCACAGTTCTGTAATCCATTCATCTCTTGATGGACATCTTGGCTGGTTCCATAGTTTGGCTATGGTGAATTGTGCAGCTATGAACATATAGATACATATTCTTAATAGATTCTAAATGTAGATTAAACCATATTTTTTTCAGATTTTGGCTCTTTCAGTTGCTATTTAGCAAAATAGTAAATAAGTTGTATCATTTTAGTAAGCTACAGATTCACCACTTACACAGTCAGAATTATGAGGCTTGTTCCTAAGTTTTCAGTAGTATCATACTTAAATAATATCTGTGCAGCACTTAAAAATAACAGAATATATCACCAGCTATAAAACAGAGTCTAACTTCAGCAATTCAGGAATTTCCTGACAAAGCAGCAGGTAGTAAATATCTATGTGGAATAAATTCTTAAAGAATATTCATTCTCTGAAACTTAAAGTCCATGAAGGTTTGATTCTTTCCTTCCTTTTCATAAATCTCACTGACTTTTGCCCCTAAGACCATTGTATACAAACACATTTACATATTTTTATAAAAATATCTACTTTAAACAATAAATCTTAACTTTAAAAAATTCAATAAAAGAATAACTTATATTTTATATATTTCTATTTATTCTAAATTGTCAATCTATAGCTATATTATTTGAATCTTTCCAATATTAGCATAGAACTTTGTTTTAAGAATATATATTTCTCATCAAACAGATATAGTGAAAAGAGCAAGAATGTTGTGAGATTTGAGCAAGTTATGTGATTTCTGGTTTATCCTTATCTACAAAGGTTGTGTAGAAAGGCCAGTACTACAAATTCCTAATGAGGACTAAAAGTCACATAAGAAAAGCATATTATTGATTTTTATTATAGTTTTCATAAGCCTGTTTTATAATTGGACACTAAAATATAATTCATTTTCTGTTACTCAGTTTTTTCTCCACAAATAGAAGAATTTTTGATATATTTCTTCATATAAAGTTTAACAATAAACTTATTGCTTTATGTCAGTCAACCTCATTTTTTGCTTTTTTGCTTGTTTTTTTTGTTCTTCTTGTCAGATGGGACACTATGAAAAATGAATAACATGCATAAACTTTACAGAAGTTGAAATTGGATGATCTCCCTAATATGTGGAAGCTAGGAAGAAAAAGAGTCATAGGAGGAACTTTAGACAAGTAAGGAAAAACCATAGATGGGTAAATAAGGTGACCTAACTGAGGTGGATGTAAGTGGAGAGGAGGGAAAATTCTCTAATGTACGTGATTTGTATTCACAAACATATCAAAGTCAATCACTAAGCCAAACTTGGGGAGGGAGGGGGAGAAAATGGGGTGGTAACTGGGGAAGGGCTAAATGAGTCATGTTTGCATGTATGCCTCTATTACCTTGTATTCCATTAAGATGTATAAATACAATGCACAAATAACAATTAAAAAAGAAAATGACCTTGACACTAGAAACTTGAAAAAGGCTTACATAAAACATTTATATTCTAGAGAATATACATTCTCCTTTATAAATTATTTACATATTTTTTATAAAGGTAGAATCTGGGCTAAAGTATCTAGAAATTTTTACATTCCAGAAATATTTATTTTACTCCTGAGAAAGATCTTAACTTCTTGTCCCCCAAACTGTCACTTTGCTTAGTTTATACAGTCTGTTAAATCATATCTTTATGATCACCCAAGTCCTATCCAGATAACGCCTATTTTTTCTTCAGATTTTGGTTCAAGTCAGAAAAATACTTTCATTTTCTTGATTTGATAAACTTTTTTATTATCTAAAGTCTTTATAATAATCACAAATATAATTATTTTGTACATATTTATGCTTCCCATTTATGTCTATGAAAGTCAGGAAGGAAGAATATTTGTGATGTTCCTTTTGTAACACTAGCACAGGCACAGGACCAAATACACCTCAGTCAATTTATGGATGTCTGATGAAGAAACAGAGAGAGCAGTAGAGAAAGGAACGCCAGTGATGGACCCATTTCTTGTTTCTTGGATTTACTTTATTTGTTGTGATGCAGGTAAACTGCTAAATTTTTCTATTCCCATAAAATGAAAAATTAGCAAGAAAACCATTTAAAATTCGGAGTAAAAATTGCTTCAAATAAAATAAAATTGACGCCGGGCGTGGTGGCGCATACTTGGAATCCCTGCGCTTGGGAGGCAGAGACAGGAGGATAAAGCAGGTCAAGAGACCCTGTTTCCAAATAAAAAAAGTATAGTTTAGGTCTGGGAGTGTAGCCAGGAGGTAGAAGGGTTTCCAGGAACCCCGGTACCACCAAAAAAATAAAAACTAAAAATAAAATAAAATTGAGTAAAATTTTCTTATGTAAATTATAGAAGTATACTTTTTTATTCACAAGGACAAATTTTTTTTATCTTTATTGAAATGTTTTATTTTCGTTGAAAGAGGGACCTGTAATCTCTAATTTAATTGCATTTACATTTACAGTTCAGCCACATACTATGCCATTTCAAGTATATTTCCTAATCCTTCTGTGACTAAGTCCTGGCCTATAAATCAGAAAAATAATAGAATCTATTTTATAAAGTTTTAAGAGGTTAAAATGAGTCAATATATAAAGTACTCAGAGCATTATGGTTACTGGGTGAAAAAATATTTGAACATCATTTGATACTACACCTTTTTTAATTTTTTAGGGATTCCTCATGGACTCGAATGACAGGTATCTTGTCATTTCACCCATTTAGTAAAAACACCTAAATTAGTTAACATTCATTTCTTATTACCTAATATTTGTTGAGTGCTTTTCAACATTCTTGATGTTTTTCTGTATGTTGTATAGGCATCATCATATTTACTCTTTATTCATACCTTAGGTAGTAATTATTCTAAAATTATATGCAGTTGTAACTTTCATTTTAATAACTAATTTTATAACAGTAATTTCAAGATTGCATATGTCTAATTTGAAATATAGAAAAAGTTAAAAATCTGTAGAAATTTTGCTCTATCAGTATTACAGTTAAAATTGAAATAAAAATATAAAATTGATAGGGTTGATTGTCCAATAAATTTCAAAACATCTTCCTTAGAATAAAAATAATTTAGACTTTTAAGGGCCTTCATTACAGTTCTTTTTACCAAATAGCAACTTCATAGATGAAAAACCTTTTTCCGTTTTATCTTAAAAATCACATTGGAGCATGGAAGATTTTGAAACAACAACTGAACCAGCTATTGAAATATGCTTAAAATGTTAATTCAAGAAAGTCTAGTGAAGGTTTAATGGAAACCTAGTTAAAGACAGGAAGGAAGATTTCCAGATTTGACCAGACTGGCCAAGCACCTTGATACCATCAAATACGGAACACCTTTATGCCTTTACTGCCTCTTAGCCCAAAAGAGCAACGTGACGCAGTAAGTGGAAACATGGGACACGGAAGGAGTGTCAGCTGTGGAAGTTTGATCCTGTAGAAGAAGGAACCAGTGTGTGTGTGTGTGTGTGTGTGTGTGTGTGTGTGTGTGTGTGTGTGTCTTTCTGTCTACTTATAGGGCTGCCTTTCTTTTTTCTTTTTTACTATATTAACACTAGATAATGGTACTAACCCGTAAACTAAAACCAATTTCAAATGAAACTCATTCTTCCCTAGTCACAGACAAATTTTGAATATCCTTCCTGTTTTACCATGTCATAACATTATTTTAGAATATTATAATTCCCTTATGCTGAGATTTAGTAAGAGTATGGTATTTTTCATTACAAATATTTATCCAAAAATTATATATGACTCTTCATTGTTCAGGCCAGCAAACGTTTTCATAATTGACTGATTATCAAGACTGTCCATATTTTCTTCCAGAAGAGATTAGGAGGCAGGTCACAAATACCTGTACATTTTATGGCCATTATGCCTAATTCTGAGATGCTATAAAGTCACCAAGTTCTCATAGTTTGTCTTTGAGATTCCATGACAAAGCCAATTACAGATCATAAAGCACAGAACTCATATTAAAAGAATGTTTCTTAGCATAATAAATTTATGGTCTATTTGTTATAAAACATATGCATTAAAGATATAGATGTGTATGTATTAATATATAAATATGTTATATATAAATACAAATATAGATTCTTCCTGGCTTTTTCCTAAAAATAACAGATCACAGCTTAAAATTATGTGGTTGTGGTGAATGTTAGGGTCTCAAAAATTTCTCAGGATTCTTTATATTTATATTTCTAAAATATATTTAATTTCTAAATTATTGAATACTCAAGTTTTTGTTAATGTAGATTGAATATATCCATTATTTTCTTAGAAGATAAAGGTGAAATTTTAAACTAATTTTAAAAATTATAATAAATTTATTATATTAATGGATGAAACATTTTATGGAAGATAATTGCATTTCTCAAAAAACAATGGATTGATAATAACAGTGATATCATGTTATATTTTCACAAATATACTTAATATCTGGTGTGATAGAAAAACCTGTATTTCCATATGTAGTTTGCCATTCAACTTGTACTGTTTTGGTTAAAATATATGAAAAATATCTTGCCTCATTGAGATAATGCAATTAGAAAATGTGGAAACTTGTGGACTAATTGAATTGTTCTAAGGCCACAGTTTTGAGCTTTAGAGCATTTCTTTCAATAAAAATAGTTAATAGAAAACAACTTTTTAATTGTTATTGGTGCATTGTAATCATACATCTTAATGGGATAAAAGATGGTAGAGATATACATGCACCCATCACCCAATAAGCCCTTACCCAATTCCTGCCCTATTCCCTCCCATCACTCCTTCCCATGCTTGGCTTAATGATTGATTTTGATATGTTTGTTTAAGTACAGCACGTGCTTTAGAGAATTTCCCTCTTCCCCCCTCCCATCCCCTCAGTTAGGTCGCCTTATTTGCTCATCTATAGGATCTCCTTATTCATCTAGAATTTCTCCTGCTTCCCATTTCTCTCTAGCTTTTGCATATTAGGGAAAGCACCTGATTTCTTTTTGTGTGACTGATAAATGTCACTTAGCATAATATCCTCAGTTCCATCCATTCCCCTGTTGACAATGGACAGTTGTGTTTGAGCTGTACACCTTGCAACTGCAGACTGACATAAAAAACTTATAGCATTATTCATTTATTCTCGTCTCTTTATTAAGTGCCTACATTGTTTCTGGAAACATTTTATGCATTGGGAGTACAGTCAATTTAAAAATCAAACAAAAATTGTAATTTTAAAATGTACATTTTAGTTGTGTGAGGACTATGAACCTGTAATGTAATTAAAATGATGGCTAACAATAATTGCTATAAAGAAAAAAAATAAGCACAAAAATGGAATCAAGATAGTAAAATGGAAGGGAGTAACATCAAAGGCAGTGGTGACAGTAGACCTCAATAATAAAGAAACCTGTGGAGAAATACTTGCTGAGGCTGAAAGATGAAGACATTTGTAAGTCTGAGGTAGGAGCATTTCATTAAGAAGAAGTAGCAAATCAAAAATTTCAAGCAGTGTCTGGAGTATGTTCAATGAGCAGCAGAAGGTGGAGATGAGGGAAAGGGTAAGACATACAGATGTAGGGAGACATGTAAGGGGCAGATTAAACAGGAATTCTTAGGCCACTCTTGGAAGTTTCACCATCTTTATAAAATACTGAAGTACTGCAGTGTGTGGAGGGTCTTAGGGAAGTTTGAACAAAATATCTTTCATACCATGCTGTATAACATTAAAAACTATATTTGAAATAGTTTACTCAACAACTAGTGCTGATATGTGCATTGTTTCATTTAGTATTATGATTAAAGCTTGAAGCATGTAAGTAGGGCAAACATCATCAATCACCTTTCTATATGAAAGAAATGAAGCCCAAGAAACTTGTCAAAAATAAACAACTGTTTATTGACAGCTGTGGGCCCCAAGAGACAAATGTTATACCTCCCAATCTAAAGGGATTTTTAATATATCCTCCAGCCATATAGTTGTTTTCAGTGTGAATAGAGTAATTCTATCCTTATTTTTACTGCATTGGATTTAAAATTTAATTTAGTTTCTTTTTTCCCAGCTTTGCTGAGATATAAACTAACAAATAAATGTTCTGTATTTTTAAAATACACAAAGTGAGGCTTTGATGTATGTATACATCTTGACACTATTACCATGATCAAGCAAATAACCATATCTATCACCTCATGTCATTGTTTATTTGTGAGTGTATAGTAAATACTGACACAAGAAGAGGCACCTAACTAGATCAAAGCAACACTGGAGTGAATTTTTATAATATCAGAACTCTAGATATAAAAATCATTATAGTGTTGGACATATTTTTGTATGAAGTATTGTAAAACTGAGAAGAGATCTACAATAAATATCTTAGATGAAAAGCTTCCGAAATATATGAGTCAAGCTTGCATGATTCTAGCAGAAAAATCTGGTAAAATTCCCATGGGATCCATCACAAATCATTAAGAGTACAAGAGCACATGTTATAACTTGGTAATTACATTTATTTGTAATCTTGATGCCATTTTAAATCAAGCCAATAATTTTAAAATAATAGCATTTTTTAAATACAGTATAATGTAAGACACCTATGCCCTCCCCATTTGGTGGCTTGGTGGTTATTATTTATTTAAGAAAAAAAGATAAAAGAACTTAGTAAGAGATTATTTGACTCTGTTGAAGTAAACATTGTTTACCAGGTAATAAAAAGCCTTTTATTTTTAGAATGATTGTAGAAGAGAGATGTGAGAACTCAGTGTAAACTCAGATCCACTCAGAACAAGGGGCAGGAGAATTTCTAAGAGCTGAGATAGGTACTGGTGCCTACTAAATTGCCTTAATTAGAAGAGACCTCTGCTCTCTCAGGTCTTTCTCCTATGGGGTAGTTTTAAATTTTAGATCAAGGGACTACTGGAAAATAATTGCTATAATCATGCAACCTCTGGGAGATGTAGGTATTATAATATTTGAAGATTACATTTCACAGAAATGTTCCCTAGGTTTTTGAGAAAAACATACATGGAAAGCAACACTGTTAGGAAGCTTTAAAAGATTACCCTCTCAGCCAGGTGTGATGGCACATGCCTATAACCGCAGCAATAGGGAGGGTGAGACAAGAGGATTAGAATCTCAGAAAATTAGCAAGATCTTCAAAAACTTA
Source organism: Muscardinus avellanarius (assembly GCF_963383645.1). Classification (NCBI taxonomy): domain Eukaryota; kingdom Metazoa; phylum Chordata; class Mammalia; order Rodentia; family Gliridae; genus Muscardinus; species Muscardinus avellanarius. The sequence goes on along the minus strand of NC_137791.1, from coordinate 116,633,246 downwards.
CCCTAAACTTGTTTAAAAAAAAAAAAAAAAACTAAATAGGGCAGAGAGGATAGCTCAGAGATAGGATGTCCCTGGGTTCAAACTCCAGTACCACAAAATAAACAAACAAACAACAAAATCAATACACAATAATAAGATTAATCTCTGAAAATGGCAAGGAGAAAGAGTTTAAAAATAGGTGTTCAGAGGGAGGCGGGGCAAGATGGCAGCTGCCTAAAAGGACAGCATTCCTTGGAGAAGCCCTGGACACCAGATTTTGGTTTAATATCTAACTGGGACAACTTAAGGAGACATTTCCAGCTGTGACTTCCTATCTAGAATACAGGAGAGAGAGTGGATAATGGTGGAATTAGAAGCAAGATGACAAGTAGGTGCCTGCCATGCAAAAAAAGTGATTTTTGGAAGAACATTCCAGAAGAGATTAAAGACAGCTTCAGCCACATGTGCTGGGGAACTCTTAACAACATACTTTGTAAGACAAATGATCCAGGTGTGGTGGAGGGAGCCCAGCAGTGCCGGGTGGGAAGCCCAGCCGCATCCCGGGGGACTCAGCTTGTCTAGGCACCCCGCTCCTCTATGCTGCGCTGGGGGCCATGATGTGCTCGGAACAGCAGATCCTGTGATGAGGCTGTGGCCTCCGCTCTTGGAGGGGAGATAAAATTCATTGCTCCTGACTGCTTGATCTCACAACCTCTTCAAAACGCACATACTGTCTTCTCTTATTAAAAAATATTGGAGAGGGGCCACGATGGCTGCTGTGGCAGCCAGGATTCAGGGGATGCGGACAAACCCTATCCAATGTACCTTACACTTTTGGAATAAAATCTCTGTGAAGGGGACTGCTCCTGCTGCACATGCTTAAGAATTCTGGACATCACACCATGTAAGGAAGGTGCTCAGTGGAGAACCAGGAGGAAGGTGGTGGTGGCAGGGGTGGTGGCGGCCAGTATTTGGGAGAGGCAGAGATCCAATCCAATCCACCTTGAACTTTCGAAGAAATTGCCCCAAAGGTAGGCTGCTACGGTCACGCATGCTCAGAAATTCGGGACAACTTGCTGTGTGGGAAAAGTGTTCGGGAGAGAACTGAGATGGCGGCAGCTATGGTGGCAGCGGAGGCCAGTATTAGGGAAAGGCAAGATCTGACCCAATCCACCTTGATCTTGAAGAAATCTCCCCAAAGGTAGAATGCTACCATCGCACATGCTCAGGAATTTGGGACAAAATTCTGTGTGGAAAAATGTGCTCAGAAGAGAACTGAGATGGCAGTGGAAGCAGTGGTCAGTATTTGGGAGAGGCAAAGATCGAATCCAATCCACCTTCACATTTTAAAGAAATATTCCCAAAGGTGGACTGCTACTGTCACATATGCTCAGGAATTCTGAAAAACATGCTGTGTGGAAAAGTGTTCAGAAGAGAACCTAGATGGTGGTGGTGGCAGCGGTGGTGGTGGTGACCAGTATTTGGAGGGGCAGACAGATCCAGTAAAATCCAGCAAGAACTTTTAAGGGAATCTCACCAAAAGTAGACTGCTCCTGCCACACATGCTCGGGAATTATGGACAACACGCTAAGTGACTAAAGGGTTTGGGGAATATCAGAGGGAGCCCCACATAGCTGGATTGGGCCTCCACACTGCGTGTTCTGGGAGACATCAGTCCACATGGCCACTGCACTCCTCTGCATAGTGTGGGAGGCCAGGGTGTACGTGGAGCAGCAGGGCCTGCTCTCTGAAGTGAATCTGTGGACCTTTGCCTTTGAAGAGGAGACAAAATTCATTGCCACTAGGTAAATAGGTATTTGGGCTCCCACCTTTTGCAAAAGACGTGTACTGCTTCTAAAATAAAAAAAGAAAGGAAGAACACCAGGTGTGCTGGTGCATGCTTGTAATCCCCGCGCGTGGGAGGTGGAGACAGGAGGATCGCGCAGGTTTGAAGCCAGCCTCATTGGCTTAAGAGACCCTGTTTCCAAACAAAAATATATTAAAAAAATAGGTGTCTGGGAGTGTTGCCCAGAGGTAGAAGGGTTTCCAGGAACCCCAGTACCACCAAAAAAAAAACACAAACAAACAAACAAAAAAAAAAAACGGGAACATCTGTAGATAACAGAGACCTGAGCCTGCTGCACAGCAAGGCTAGTGCCAGTGTCTCTGAGGCCATGATAGGAGCCTGTCCAGGAGGCAAGAACAGTGCTGGGACCAGTGAGGCCAGGATCAGAGCCTGCCATTCAGTGAGGCTGGTGCTGGGACCAGTGAGGCCAGGATAGGAGCTTGCCTTAAGGCAAGGCCTTTGCCAGGGCCAGCGAGGCTGGGATCAGAGCATGCCATGAGGCAAGGACGGTGTTGGGGCCAGCGAGGCCGGGATAGGAGCCTGCCTTAAGACAAGGCAGGTAGTGGGGCCAGCAAGGCCGGGATTGGAGCCTGCCATGCAGTGAGGCTGGTGCTGGGGCCAGTGAGGCCGAGATCAGAGCCCACCATGAAGTGAGCCTGGTGTCCAGGATTTTGAGGCCGGGATCAGAGTTTGCCGAGTGGTAAGGCTGGTGCCAGGGCCAACGAGGCCTGGATAGGAGTCTGCCATGAGGCGAGGCTGTTGTCGGGCTTTCGAGGCTGGGACCTGAACCTGCCTTAAGGCAAGGCCAGTGTCGGGGCCAGCAAGACCAGGTTAGGAGCCTGCCTTAAGGCAAGGCTGGTACTGGGGCCTCTGAGGCAAGGATCAGAGCCTGCCAAGGGGTGAGGCCTGTACTGGGGCCTCCGAGGCCTGGATTAGAGCCTGCAATGTGGAGAGGCCAGGGCCAGCAAGGCCGGAATCAGAGCCTGCCTTGAGGCAAGGCTGGTGCTGGGGCCTCCGAGGCCAGGATCGGAGCCTGCTGTGAAGCAAGGTCAGTGCTGGGACCTCTGAGGCCGGGATCAGAGCCTGCCGAGGGGTGAAGCCAGTGCCAGGGCCAGCAAGGCCTGGATCAGAGCCTGGCATGAGGCAATTCTGGTGTTGGGGCCTTCATGGCCAAGATCAGAGCCTGCCATGTGGTGATGCTGGTGCTGGGGCCAGAGATGCCAGGATTGGAGCCTGCCATGTGGTGAGGCCATTGAGGAAGCCAGGGAGGCCAGGATAGGAGCCTGCATTAAGGCAAGGGCTGTGCTGGGGCATCTGAGGCTGTGATAGGAGCCTTCCATCTGGTGAGGCCATTGCTGGAGCCAGGCTAGGTCAGAAGCCTGCCATGAATCAAGGCCTGTGCTGAGGCCTCCTAGGCTGGGATCGGAGTCTGCTGAGGGGTGAGGCTGGTGCTGGGGCCAGCGAGGCTGGGATCAGAGCCTGCCATGTGGTGAGGCCATTGCTGGAGCCAGGCCGGGATAGGAGCCTGCCATGAGGCAAGGCCGGTGCTGGGCCTCCAAGGCTGGGATCAGAGCTTGCCGAGCAGCAAGGCTAGTGCCAGAGCCTTCGAGAGTGCGATCAGAGCCTGCAAGGCAGCATCCACAACACAGAAATATCACAGAAAATAAAAAATCAGATGTTTCCCTAATATGCAAAAACTGGGAAGAAATTGGTAATAGGAGGAAATCTAGTTGAAGAAAGGGCCCTGTGAAAGAGGAATTAAGGTGACCTATCAGAGGGCATAGAATGGGGTAAGATGGAATCTCTTTAAAGCACACAATGTACTTAAACAAATATATCAAAGTCAATCACTAAATCAAGCATGGGATCGAGGGAGGGGGAGGGAATGGGATGGGGATTGGATAAAGGCTAATTAGATGATGTGTGCTTATATATCCTCACAAGTCTTATATTCCATTGAGATGTTTGACTACAATGCACCAATAAAAATATATTAAAAAAAAAAACTAATAAAAATAGGTGTTCAGAAAGGGACATCAGCACAGTCAGCAAGAAGCCTATCTAAAGTTTATACAGGCTGAGGAAAACATTAAGGTTTTCTTGGTCAAAGTGTTCAAGAATATATAAAACTAGAAAACTAAATGGTTTTATACTTCATAAACTAAGAATATAATAATACAAAAAAAAACTTTCCTTTCACAATAACAAGATATAATGTAGGAATCAACTAAGAACAACTTTGTAAAAAGCTTTATTATAGAAACCTTAGAAGATGTCTGAAAAGATTTAAATTAGAATTATATAAAATAATTTTACCTACATTCATGGATGAGGAGCCTCAGTATAATATAGATTATATAAGATACAAAACTAAGAAAAGTAATACATAAACTTTAAAATCTAAATGAGATTCCTACTTGGGTTTTGGCTTAATAATACATATGTTTATTTGGATTAATAAATAATAAAATGAAAAATATATATTTTGCATCAAATAGTAATTAAAATATGATTTTATATTAGTTTTGAAAAATGTATTAATAAAGACACTAATTTAAATTCTGCTGTACACATTAAGAGATGCATAAGGGGAATATCAGAATGTTCTGAAGTATATTGAAATTTATGTAGGGACTTTGAATGTGGTAAAGATGACATTGAAAGTTTGTTAGAAAATAGAAACAAGGCCTTGTGAAAGTTGCTGGCCTGCATTATTCTTTTAGAATAATAAAAATATTAAGCATATTTGACACACATGGGGCTCTTATGTTATACTGAAGCCTGAGATTCTCAGCTCCCACTTACTTTGTAAGTTAGGGACATGGGCTTTCCTTTTGCAAACCTCAGCTTCTTTTTTAATATGAGCAGAATAGTAGTCTTACCTCCTTAGGTTACTGTAGAAGTTAATTAAATATGTAGTATATAGCACTTATATAACCATAACTGATCAATGACAGACCTTTTATACAGTGGTGTTCTCTATGGTTATAATGCATCTGAGAAATTCTTCTGGCCTAGTGAATGCTCAATTGAAGAGGAGATAAGAGTAAAAGAAACCACAAGAGAATAAAAGGAGAATCTCCAAAATGTTTGCAGTGAAGAAGTTAGAGGAAGCTTTTGCAGACTTCAACAAGATCTTTAAGTTTTTTGAAAGCATAGACACCAACACCAATGTTTTCGTTAATGAAAAGTAATGTTCATTGTTCATGGTGCATTAATGGCTTACAAGCAAACCTATGATGAAGAAAAAAAAAGGAAATAGAAAAGAAAGAGAACAATCTAATCATTATGGCTTTATTTTTGAAAACTAGAAACTGTTCATAATAATGTCTCAGGTAGGTCCTCTAGGAGGAACATCAGAAGAACTAATCGCTATACCAGGAGATGAAAGCTTCCTGCCATGTTATGCTCATCATGTCTTCCACTGGGGAAAGATGAGGTGGAAGATAGTGAATCAGTGATTCTGATCCCATATAAGCCAAGCTACTATATATGTGTTAAATTTTTTTAAGTTTAGAAATTTAAAACAAATTAAAATAAAAAAATGAGCCGGGCGTGGTGGCGCATGCTTGTAATCCCCGCGCTTGGGAGGCAGAGACAGGAGAATCGCGCAGGTTCGAAGCCAGCCTCGCACGCTGGTTTAGGAGACCCTGTTTCCAAATAAAAATGTAAAAATAGGTCTGGGAGTGTAGCCCAGAGGTAGAAGGGCTTCCAGGAACCCCAGTATGACAATAATAATAATAATAATAATAATAATAATAATAATAATAATAATAAAATAAAAAATGCTATGGGATAAAGATTTAAAGAAAGAAAACGTTTTGCATAGCTGTACAATGTGCTTTAATCGAGGTGTTATTACAACTTAACCAAAACATTTAAAAAACTAAAATAATTAATAAATGGAGTGGCATTGAACTAAAAAGTTTATGCTCATCAAAGGAATTCACCAATAGCCTAAAGAGAAAACTAACAGAATGGGAGAAGATCTTTGCCAGCTATCCCTGATAAAGAACTAATATGCAAAATATTTAGCATGTGCAAAATAGTTAAAAGACTTAACAATAACAATTAATAACCCAATCAAGAAACGATCAACTAAACTAGACATTTTACAAGAGAAGAAATATAAATTGCCAATGCATACTTAGAAAAGTGTACAACATCATTAGCAACCAAAACGATGTGAATCAAAACTACACTGAGAATCTATCGAGCCCCAATCAGAATGTCAATCATCAACAATCAAAAACCAATAAATGCTGGTGAGGATGTGGGAAACTGGAACTCTTCTACATTGCTTGTGGGATTTCAAATTAGTGCAACCACTATGAAGATCAGTGCGGAGATTCCTCAGAAAACTAGGAATGAATTCACCATATGGTGAATGGTCCAGTTATAACACTTCTGTGTATTTTTCTGAAGAGACACAAGTCAGAACATTATGGTGATACATTTATATCCATGTTCATAGCTGCACAATTCACAATAATCAAATTATGGAACCAACCCAGGTGTCCATCAACAGATGAGCAGATCAGAAAATTATGGGATATACACTCAATGGAATTCTACTCATTTAAATTTTAAAAAATTTAAATTTAAATTAAAAAAATTATGTCATTTGCAGGAAAATGGATGGACCTAGAGAATGTTATATTAAGTGAGATTAGCCAGTCACAGAAAGTAAAAGGTCATATGTTTTTTCTCATATTGGAAGCTAGTGAGTAACTGAGAGACAAGAGGAGCTTTAGGTAAAAGAGAAGAAATTCTATAGGAGCAAGGGAGGGGAACTTTGGCAGGGTCGGGGTAGGAGAGAATTAATGAGCGAAATGCTTCTGCTGGCATGTTGTACATATGTGAAAATACCAACGTCAATCTCAATATCTTTTATGCGGAAGTAGGGGAGTGGAAAAATACTCAACTGCTATGTGCATGTGCGCCACTATCACTGTTAGCTACATTGCGATTTGAGAAAATAATCCACCAATAAAAGTATAATAGAAATAATTGTAAAGCAAAATATTACAGAAAGCTAAGTTTAAACTGGTATTGAAGAAAGAATATTTTTTATAATTCTAGTGCAGCATGAATTTCTTATAATTTTGTTAGCCTGGTGTGGTGGCACACGCTTATAATCCCAGCATTCGAGAGGCTAAGAAAGGAGGATCTCAGTTCAATGACAGCCTCAGCTACTACTTAGTGAGGCCCTCAGCAACTCGGTGAGACCCTATTTCAAAATAAAGAATAAAAAAATAGGTCTGGGGTTGTTGCTTGGAAGTAGAATGCCTCTGGGTTCCATCACCAATACCGCAAAAAAAAAAAAAAATGTGCTTTGTGCACGCACACACACACACACCACATAGTATACGTATATATAGAGTAGTACTTGGGCTTTCATATTTACTCACTACTCAGAGCGACCTCAAGTCCTTCAAGAGTCATTAATAGTTAGAGTTTTATAGGATTGTACAGATTTTTATCACTTATAATTGCATTGATTATTTCCTATTTTTCATGTTTAAATATACAAATACTTACAATGTAACAACTGACTATAATATTCAATATAGTAACAGGCTGTATAGAATTTTTGTCTGGGAACAATAAGCCATTCCATATATTGTGGGTATGTAGTAGGTTATATCACTCAGGCAAAAAAGTATTCTTTTTTTTTTTTTTTTTTTTTGGTGTTACTGGGGGTGAAATCGAGAGGCTTTCTACCTCTGGGCTATACTCCAAGACCTATTTTATATTTTTATTTGGAAACAGGATCTCACTAAGTTGCTGAGAGCCTCACTAAGTAGTGGAGGCCGGCTTTGAACCTGTGTGATCCTCCTGTCTCAGCCTCCCAAGCGCGGGGATTACAAGTGTACTTTTTTCACCCGGCAAAAGTACTCTTGATTAGGTTTGCAAGACAAAATCCCTTAATGATGCATTTTTATCCTGTATATCATTGTTAATTGACTCATGACTGCTTCATCACCAGGGAGAGTATCATTAAGATAGACATCTATCAATTTGTGCTGTAAACAACTGCCCACTGAAGACCTAGGAATTTTCTAGCCATGGGCTAGAAAAGACAGCAGCGTTTTAGGCAAGGTCCCAAAACTTTAGTGCCTGAACAAGGACAGCAAAAACATAAATAAATACACAAAATGTTATTAGTGAATTAAATTAGTTAATGGAATATTTGTGTGTATTAAAACAAATAAGAAAGCTGGTCATGGTGGCGCACACTTGTAATCCCAGCATCTGGGGGGCTGAGACAGGGGAATCTTGGTTTGAGGACAGCCTCAGCTACTACTTAGTGAGAATTTTTGCAACTCAGTGAGACCCTGTTTCAAAATAAAGAATAAACAATAGGGCTGGGGGGCGGTGTAGCTTGGAGGTAGAATGCCCCTGGGTTTCAACTCAAGTACCAAAAATGTATAATATTTGTATATTAGAAATAAAGGTAGCAAATAAGGTGTCCTAACTGTGAGGGATGGGAGAGGGGAAGAGAGAAATTCCCTAATGTGCATGATGGTACATCACAAGCATACCAAAGTTAATCACTATGCCAAACATGAGAAGGAGTGAGGAGGGAATGAGGTGGGAAAGGAGGAACAGCTAAAAGAGTGATGTGTGCATGTATGTATGCCTTCACCATCTTATACTCATTAAGATATATGACTACAATGGAAAAAAGAAAAAAAAGAAATAAGGGTAACATTTTTGCAGGATAGTGGGCAAGAAAGAAACTGGTGGGATCTATACTTCTGGAAGTATACAGATGCTGGTTCTTGACCTTAAAGACTGACATAAAGAGTTTGGGTTAATGTTAAATATTATAGCAAACTACTAAAATGTTTTCATTTAGAAGAGATGATATAATTCATATTTTAAATGTTATTGTTTGGAGAATGATTTAGTTTGGGACATAAGAAGCAGAAAAGCCATTCAGAAAGAGTGGTGCTTTTGGACTAAGGCAGTAGTAAGAGGAACAGAAAGAAGTGTTAGGAAGAAACCTAAGGTGAGTCTGATTTACTTGTGTGAGCTCTACATTAATATCATTGTGGTCGTTTGAGTTCCTGGTTGTTGGTTTATTGTTTGCAACGTTTCTGGATACCTCTATGACATTGGGAAGTACTGGGCTTGAAGGTCTGATGAAGAAATTCAGAATATATAGATAATGACTAGAATTAAAGTGGGCATGATAAAGATGAGGATTTAAAGTTTGGAGACCACTAAAATGACAAAAGTAAGTGGGACTTTGTAGTACAAGGGTAAGACCTTGATTCTCTGATGGGAAGCCAAGATATTATATCTTAGGAGAAAATTGATACATTTGTGTGTGGAAGAAACTTGTGAAAAGACTGTTCCGGTCATTATATAAGTTATTATATAAGTGGCCTGGGAAATCGGGCTATTAAAGTGAAAATTAAAGGGAATGTGAAAATATACATGAAAATGGACAGATTAACTCGTCCAAACAGTCAATTCAATGATATTAGTATGTGCCACTTGCAAACCATCCTGTTGAGGATTACAGAATAGATGCTTGTTTATTTTGCAATTCAGATCATGGACTGAATGGAAATAAATTGAATAAAATTTTATGAAAAGGGATAGAGACTGAGATAGTCACAGTATCAAAAGTAGGAAGAAAGATGTATGAATTTCAGAATAATTTATTGAATTAGAGGACCAGAATACCAACTTCCACATGGCAAGACTGAGCACGTGCATAAAAGAAAATTATTAGGAAGGAAATTATTTTTTCTGACTTTGGTATGAGAAAATATCAAATAAATGTCAACACGCCTTAAGAGCTAGAATTGTATATTAATTTAAATTTTTCTTCTTTTAATAAAATAAAAATAATTATGTGTTGAATCACCAGAAGACAAATAACACCCTGTTCCAAATGAGAATTTTCAAAAGTTGGCTAAATCTCGTTTTAGAGGCACAAACTTACATCGATGCACCACATTAATGAATTACTCTCAGGCCCTGGCAATTGAGTGTGCAATAATTATAGCATAATGAGATAATGAAGAGACGCTGTCAGGCTTTTTTAGGCAGAGAGGCTTGAGGATAGAAATATTTGAAAACAGAGAATACCAATTAGTTTTCACACTGCCCTATTAGGAGGACTGAGAGTTACATTTTGTCAATTCTGCAGTACAACGAAGGCAGGAGGGAAATGAAATGCAGCTCACATCATGGCGCTCTTGTTGAACAAGCCATGGCCATTATGTGCTGGAAACAAGGAAGTAATTAAAAATCAAATTTCCTTGCCAGCAAAACCACTTCTGAACTGCTGTGGCTCGAGTAATACGCAGGATGGGATTATAGCTTGCTTCATCAATTCTGTTAGCTTGGAATTGGGATCCCAAATGGGATATTTATCAGCACTAGCTAAAAAAAAATCTTAGCATCATTTTAGGTTAATTACCATTATATGTATGTTCTAGCTGTTTGATCTCTATCACGCCTGGAAGGGTCGATTAAACTGTACTTAAATTTATGCTGCTTTGTTGGTGTCCACTAAAATGGACGTTATCAGTAGCTGTGCTCTAAGGTTAATTTGTTCCTTAAAATTACCCATATTTCTCCAGAGTATTCATTAGTTGAATAAAGCAAAGAACAAATCTAGATGCTGACATATTATCATTATTGCCATACGGTTATTTTGATAAAATTCCAATTGGGATTACCTTCCAGAGCTTGAACAAGCAAAGTAGATTATGACAAATCTTAGCTCTCACATATATCTTGAAAAACCACAAGTGAAATTGCTGAGAATTGCAAGCCAATCAAAATATTGACGCTACTTGCAGTAGTACTTTGTAGAAGAGTTTTCAGTGACCTTTTGATGTTCAACAGATAACTCTAGCAAATGATATTAAGACACAAGTTAACCTTGGAATTTTACTGTAACAGCATATTTCTGTAATTCAAATGCACTTTCAAGCATCCTTTGACCTTTTGTACTGAAAATACTATATAGTTTCCATGAGAAACAAAGTACATCATTCTTTTTGAATTAATTATATCTTTATTGCAGTACTGGGGATGGAGCACAGAGGCATTCATCCTCTGAGTTACATCCCCAGCCCTATTTTTCATTCTTTATTTTGAAACAGGGTTTCACTGAGTTGCAAAGGGCCTCACTATTGAGGCTGTCTGTGAACAGTGATCCTCCTGTCTCAGCCCCCCAAATGCTGGGATCACAAGCATGAGCCACCATGGCCAGCTACACACTTCTTAAGATCTATAAACCCACAGTAAAAGAAAGGATGTACAGAGTACATATTTTTAAAAGGGGCTCCATTAAAGCCAAAGAGGCACTTAATTACTAATGCACACTTGGGCGTGGCTCACAAATGCTGTGCAGTGCACAAGTGTATGGGTGCTCCTGGGCAATTCCTCAACTTCAAGTCTGGCTGAGCACTGGGTAAGGTCAGTCTTGAATCAGACCCACAACTGATCAGGACCTGAGGCCTCTATAGCCTTGTACATGGATTGCCCACCCACTTCCCAGGTTGTAGCAACTACCCTAACCTACCTACCTTTCTTCCTTCCTTCCTTCCTTCCCTCCTTTCTTCCTTCCTTCCTCTCTCTCTTTTTCTCTCCTTTTTCTTTTTCTGCCCTACAATAGCATAAGTTGTATAAAGTTTGTGTAGGGTGTTAATAAATAAAGGACCATCTTGATCATGATTGCAATAAACATTTGATTATTTTTCACAATCTAAGTTTGCTCAGAACAAGAAAAAAATTAAATTGCATTAATATTTATCATATTTTGAAAAGACATGTCATAAAATTATATATATATATATATATATATATATATATATATATATATCTACATATGTATAATTCACCACAGTGCAACTAACACAAAAAGCAACTGCATAAACAGAATTAGAAAACACTTTGTAATCTGGCCAGTTTTTTATATGCTTTTACTGATGTGTTTTAGTCTCACATCATAGTGTAGATCAATCATAGTGATAGTGATAGACCTGCAGGTGCACTTAGTGAGCTGCTTTTGTTTAGATAGTTGTATAATAGAAGACAGAAGCATAACATAAGATAGCTCAGCTCTACTTCAGACTCTTTCTTCTTTGAAAGAGTAACTTGTAAACTGGGCATGGTGGCTCAGGCTTGTAATCCCAGCATCTGGGAGGCTGAGGCCAGAAGATCGAGGTTCGCAGACAGCCTCAGCTACTTAGGCACTCTGCAACTCAGTGAGAGCCTGTTTCAAAATAAAGAATAAAAAATAGGGCAGGGGGTGTAGATTGGAGGTCAAATGCCCCTGGGTTCCATCTCCAGACCCACAAAAAATAAAAGAGTCACTTGTCGTTTTCTGAGATTCTTTTTCCCAGTTTTTATTTTATTTATTTCCTGGACTTTCCTGCATATGTGCTGATTTGATATTTTTAACCTAAATTGGATTATGCCATATAGTTTCATTCTTTTGACTTAAAATTTTTGATTTGCTGGAATTTCTTTTTTAATATACTTTTATTGGTGAATTATATTCTCACATCATAATGTAAATCATGTTGGCAGTGACATACGTTCATTTGGTTGGCTTTCTCTGGGCTTCTTACCCATCCTTCTCTTCCCCATACATGGTCTTAAGATTGACATTGGTCCCGGGTGTGGTGGCGCACGCTTGTAATTCCCGTGCTTGGGAGGCAGAGACAGGAGGAGCTTGCAGGTTTGAAGCCTGCGGTGCTAGCTTAAGAGACCCTGTTTCCAAATAAAAATATAAAAATAAGTCTGGGAGCGTAGCCCGGAGGTAGAACCCCAGTACCAAAAAAAAAAAAAAAAATAGATTGACATTAGTATTCTCAAATATATACATAAAGCCAATGGTAGTAATTCCTTCATTGATCCTCACTCTTCCCCTTCCCCTGGAGCACCTACCAGGCTCCACTGACATTTCTCCTCCATTATCTGAAGTCCCTTTGGTATCCCAATTAGAACATTTTAAATGATCCATGGTCACTAAGAGAATGAAATAAACAGTAGCATCATCACATGTGAGAAACTCTTCCATGGATTTCAAAAGCAGAAGTGCACTGACCATTTTAGAGACTGATACTAACTAGAAATCTCTTTAGGTTTTCTAGTCTGTATAAACTTTAAAAGAATAGGAATACTATAGAGCATATATAGATTTTCCTTTTTTTCTTCAGCATTAAGTCACTAGCATTTCTCCAGTTCATGATAGACTTCTTTTAACGTCTTCCTATTGGTTCGATGTATGGATTCATCATACTTTACTTAAATCTTACCTTTACAAATAATTCTATACTTGACATTAATTTTTTTATTTTACTTTCAAATAATAGTGCTGTGATTAATATGATTGAGTAGAAATATTTTTTCCCAGTAGAGGTCAATTATCTTAGCTTAGATTTTCAGAAGTGAAATTATATTTCCAAAGTACTAATGCTTTCAGAGCATTTGTAACTTTTCATTTAAACTGAGGTTAGAGAACTCTTTTCATTAAGGGCTCAGAATGATATTAAGAGTGATTGTGGTGGCTTAATGAAATAAAAGCCTCTTAATTGTTTTGTTTTAAATGTTCCAACTGATAAGATTTTCATGATTACTCTTCATTACTGTTGGCTTCCTCTCATGGCTACCAATGTTATTATGTCCACGGAAGTGCTCTGGTTCTGTACACAATGGTAATTACATTTTCTCAAGAAGCTCTATTTATTTAGAATTCCTGGTGCTTGTTCAGCTCCACAGAGAAAAAATATATCTCTAAACCACTAGATGGTAAATAAATCACTTAACTCTTTGCTGGTAATTGTGGAACCTTTGCTTAAATGATCACTCCTCAAAAAAGCTCATATTTGTGTTTTTTTTCCACAACACACCGAATCTTACATTTTATATAATTTAGTGAAAATTTAGTAGTGTATAAATCAAATTCATAGAGAAGAGGAGTAAGTCAAAAGATAAGAAAAAACTGAAAAAGTAAAGAAAATAACTTCGACATTTGCTAATCATCTTAGATGGTTGCCATTAACACAATTCAGGACTGGCAATTTCTGGTTTTTGATGTCTTATAGTATAGAAGCCATTCAGTTCACTGTATTTCAGCAAAAAAATGTACTGGGTGTATAGCTCAATGGTAGAACAATTATTCAGCATTCAAAAGGCCCCAGGTTCCATCTCCACAACAAAAAAATTGAAAAAAAAAATGAAGAAGACTGAAGCCATGGCCTGTGGCACATGCTTATAATCCCAGAATTTGTGAGACTGAAATAGGAGAACCATGATTCATGGATAGCCTCAGCTACTTAGTGAGCCCCTCTGCAACTGAGTGAGACCCTGTTTCAAACTAAAGAATAAAAATTAGGGTTGGGGTATAGCTTAAAGGTAGAATGCCACTGGGTTCTATCCCTCGTACCAAGAAGAAAAAAGAAGAAGACTGGCATGGCATGGTTGCACACACCTATAGTCCTAGTATTTGGAAGGCTAAGACAGGAAAATTGCAGTTTAAAGATAAGTTTTATTCTGGATATTAGCCCTCTATCAGAGTGATGGCTGGTAAAGATCTTCTCCCATTCTGTAGGCTTTCTCTTTAGGTTCTTGATGGTTTCATTTGATGAGCAGAAACCTTTTAGTTTGATCCCATTCCACTTGTTAATTTTTGCTTTAATTATCTGCACTTTGGAAGTCTTATTGAGAAAGTTACTGCCTGTGCCTATATGTTGAAGTGTTGAGCCTATGGCCTCCTCTAATAAATTCACAGTCTCTGGTCTAATTTCTAAGTCTTTGATCCACCTCGAGTTGATTGCTATGCATGATGAGAGATAAGGATTTAGTTCCATCTTTCTACAAATGGATAGCCAGTTTTATCAGAACCATTTGTTGAAAAGGCTATCTTTTCTCCAGTGTTTGAGTTTGACCCCTTGGTCAAAGATCAAATGACTATAGGTGTGTGGGGCCACCACTCTGATAGAGGGTTAATATCCAGAATATACAAAGAGCCCAAAAGACTCTACACTAGCAAAACAAAAGCCCAATCTAGAAATGGGCAACTGAATTGAATAGACATTACCACAAAAGAAGAGATATAAATGGCTAATAGATAAATGAAAAAAGATTCAACATCATTAGCCATCAGGGAGATGCAAATCTAAACTACACTGAGATTCCATCTAACCTCAATCAGAGTGTCAAGGATAAAGAAGTCAAATAACAACAAATGCTGGTGAATATGTGGAGAAAGAGAAATTCTTTCACACTGTTGGTGGGAGTGAGTGCAAACTAGTTCAGCTACTATGGAGATCAGTGTGGAGATTCCTTAGAAAACTGGAAATGAATTCATCATATGACCTGGCTACACCTCTCCTGGGTATCTTTCCAAAGGTGCTGAAATCAGAGAACTACAATAACATATGCATACCCATATTCATAGTGGCACGATTCATAATAGCCAAAATATGGAATCAACCTAGGTCTCCATTAACAGAAGAATGGGTTGCAAAATTATGGTAAATACACACAATGGGATTCTACTCAGCAATAAAGAAGTACAAAATTATGTCATTCACAAGAAGATGGAAAGACCTGGAAAACATTATGTTAAGTGACATCAGCCACACACGGAAAGAGTAGGAACATATGTTTGCTCTAATATGCCCAAGCTCGGGAGTATTGGGGATACTAGGATGCCAGATAATGGAGGGGAAACCTCAGACAAGCTAGAAAGGAAGTGAGAGAGAGAAAGAAGGCTGGGGTTGATTAATGGAGGATCTACATTTGAATATGTGTAAAAGTATGAATGTAACATAATCAATCTGGACACTCATTGTTGGGAGGGGAGGAAAGGGGAAGCAGGGAGGTGGGGGAGGGCACCAAGCGCTGTCTGAATGCATTCCTTTGCAATATAATTCACATAAAAATAAAAAATATTAAAAAATAAAAATGTGAGATTCTTTTGAGAAATAAAAGAGAAAAAGACTAGCTTCAGAAACATATGCAAACTCTCAACAATCTAGTGAGAATCTGTCTCCAAACAGAAACTAAAGAAAGGGGTTTGGGGGTATAGATCAGAGGTATAATGTCCCAGGGTTTAATCCCTTGTACCATAAAATAGAATAAAATATAAATAAAACTTAAAAACAAACATAGTTGTTAAGAATACAACTGTGGATGTTTGGCAAGGTTGAATTGCCACCAGCAAGCTACAACCTAATGGGCCTAAGAGGTATCATTACTGTTTCTAAGAATCTTGACAGTTATTAGAGAATAATTAATTTAATTAACTAAGTTTGGAAATGGGAATACAACCTGGTGCTAGGGAATCTGTTCAGTTGTCTTTTGAAGTTAACTGGCACATTAGATACTAAGTTGTGAAGTAACAAAAGATAAATCTTTCTTTAAAACATCTTATTTATCCTAGTGGGTGCTAGTCTTCATTTTTCAATTATTTTTCTTCATTTATGTGTGTTCATCCACTACAATCCCTGTGTTTTGGTTTGAAAATATAAACAAATAGCAGAAATTAATATTTGTCAAAAGATTATATAAATTGAGATATAATAAGCCCTAGGTTTTGGGCCCACAATATTGCTTTGCTTTTATCTAACCACAATCTCTATGAAAAATCAAAACTGTTGCTAGGTCATTCTGAATGTCTACTCCAGTGTCATTTTTATAACTTGCTTTATTTCTACTTCTAAAATTTTTATTAATAATGGTAACTTTATACTAAATTTTAGCATTTCCTTATGTATTTTCTCATTATTATATAATTCTCTAAAAACAGTTAATTTCAATGCACTTGGCATATTTGCTAGGGTTTGGGACAGATTGTTAACTTGTAAATTGTAATCTATGTTATGTTGGCATAGTTCACTACAAATGTGCAAATAAGGTTACCTGAGGAAGATTGAAAGGAGGGAAGACAAAAATTCCCCAATGTACAGGATGTACATTCACAAACATATCAAAGTCAATCACTAAGTCAAACATGAGAAGGGGAGGCGGAGGGAATGGGGTGGGAATTGTGCAAGGACTAAATAAGTGATGTGTGCATGTCTGCCTCACTATCTTGTACCCCATTAAGATGTATGACTACAATGTATCAATAAAAAAATAAAACACATGAAGAAAGAGAAAAATAAGACTGGACAAATTAAATCTATAGAATATAGTTTAAAATGCTCCCAAAACACAAAAATTTTAAGCACCTTAAGTTGTTTTATCTATGACATAAATATGCTCTTCCTCCAATTTCTGCAAAATTGTTTTACTATATGTATACATTAAAAATAAATTCATATTACTCATTTATTTTATTGTTCTCATTGCAAGGTTAAGAAAACATGCTCTACTTCATGTCTTGAAAGAACACTGAGCATAAAGATAAGAACATGTACAGAATTATAACATATATGAGATGAATTTTGTATTTGTGAGTGGAAAAGGCATAATTATTGCAATAGTATAGAATATGTTTAAATATAAAAGAATAGGGTGAAACTCCTCAGATATTTTGGATATATTATTGAAACATAAGAGACAAATTCAGTACCACCAAGTAGGTAAAATATATGGGATGGACAGAGTTTTCAGTACAGAAGTAGTTCAAGTGTTTGATCATTTTCAAGAGAAACCCATATGATAATTTAGAATTCTTCAAAATGAAGAATGGGAAACACATTCCAGAAATATAAATATGTTTAAAAAGTATTTAATTCCATTACCTTTAAATTTATAGTGTCTCTGGCAGAAGTAATCTTTACATCCCACTGGTAAAAATATGAAGAATGTTTTGATTAGAAATATTCAATTGAGCTGGGCATGGTGGTACACACGTGGTAATCTGAGTACTTGGGAGGCTGAGACAGGAGGATTGCACAGGTTTGAAGCCAGCCTCAGCTACTTAATGAGGCACTCAGCAATTTATTGAGACCCTATTTCCAAATAAAATTTAAAATAGGTCTTGGAGTATAGCTCAGAAGTAGGAGGACCTGGGTTCCATCCCCTAGTACCAAAAAGACACACACACACATGCACACACATGCACAAAAACACTACACAATTAAGAAAATTGCTGTAAGTGGAAAGAATAGATCCTGAAATAGTGGGAGAAACACCAATCTATGGATATATCATTTTTATCAAGACTTGGTAAGGCCGCAAACTAATAAATATTTTCAATATTTGATGTTCTCTATTACATAGATGACTTAACTATTGGTTAGATATGTATTTATATATAGTTAATATATATGTGTATATAATTATTATATATAGCTTTATATAATCATATAAGTTACCCACTGTAATTGACAAAAATGGCATATATTTATGTTGTAAAACATGATGTCTTCATATATCTATGCATAGTCAAAGAAAGATAATTAACCTTATGAAGGACTATTAACTGTTGTGTAAAACTGATTCAAGTCCCTCTTCTTATCTTTTATCAAAGAGGGGCCATCAAAATTTTTATGAAAGTATTTGCCATTTTTGCCACAAAATACATTTTGGAGGGCCTGGCATACTGATAATCTAAAATTTCTGTAGATTTTTGAGGCCATGTAGATTATATTGTGCACACAGAGATAAAAGAAGTCATAGAAGAATTTCTGAGTCATTTCAAAGTTTAAAGATGAAAAAGAGGAAGAAATTCCACTAAAAGCTGTGGAAGTCTACTCCATGGGGTTCCAAAGTTACTTTTCCCAGCTGAGACATTAAGTTCTTTATCCATAAAATGAAGCTATTTCAAACAAATATTAGGAATAAATTATTTAAAGCTTTTGAAAAAGTGAATGCAATAGAATAAGCACTTCATAAATGTAAGTTAAACTAAATGAGACCGAGAGGTTGGAATTTCTATTATATTTTATTGTCTTTTACATTGCCTCTTAAAGTGGTTCTGATAAATAGATAAGCCATACATTTGCACAGACATGATTATTTGAAAAAAATTAAAAGATATATTTTAGACAATAAAATTTAAACTGTTAATAATATAATTTTAATATGGAACTTTAGCCATTTTCCAAATAATAAAGTTCTTTGTTCAATTTTTAGCCTTTTCAATTTATTCTTTTATACTTCATGCATATTTATATTTATTTGGTGCTATCTTTTAAAATTTAGCATGTGCATTTAAACTTTGTGTTTCAAAATGCAGAGACAAGGATATAGTTTTAAAATATAACTACTAATATAATTTTTAAAATGACTGAATTGAAAGGATTGATCGGAAAATATTCAGAAATAAAACTGAAAATTCAATGATGTGCTTAACAAAAGATTAGACAATGAGTCAATATAATCAGAAGATTAGTTGTAATTTCAAAGAGAAAATACCAGGTGGCAAAATAGAGAAGAGCTTAAAAGTGAAGTCCCAGTATAGATTGAGAATGAGTAAGGACATTTTTAAAAGAAATAATGAGATTTTTTTTTAAAACTAACTGAAGGTCTCAAGCCACACATTTTCAAAAAATGTAAACAGTAATAAGAAATATACAAAGAAAACCACACAATAATGCATTATAATAAAATTAATATCCAAACTCAAGGAAAAACTCTAATAGTAAGTGAAAAATAACTGATTATTTCCTTTTAGAACAATATTCAATTATACTAATTATATTTTATAAATTCATGGGTTTTAGGCAGGTACAGCGGCACATGCTTGTAATCTTAGAACTTGAGTGGCTGAGACAGGAGGATCACAGGTTTGAGGCCAGCCTGAGCAAGTAGTGAGACTCTCATCAACCAAGTGATATCCTGTTTTCAAATAAGCAAAATTGGTCTGGATGTATAGCTCAGAGGTATACTGTCCTTGGGTTTAATTTTCAGTATCACAAAAATTACTAATTAATGGGTTTTATGTGACACTTTCATAAAGGCACATCTACCTTCCCTATAGCCTTCTCTTTCCCTCCTATCATTTTCCTTCCTCCCCTGGGATCCCTGTCATCTATATTTAGGTTATTCTTTCTTTCTTGGTTTGCTTTTAAGTTTTCACATAAGAGAAAAACATGCAGTACTTTGTATCTAGTTTCACCAAAGATGATAATCAATCAATTTTTATGCAAGTGACATGATTTCATTTTTCTTTATGTTCTAGTAAAAATCCATTGTATTTGCATAATTTTTGTCCATCCCTCTATTGGTGGGCACCGAGGCTGATTCCATACTTTAGCTACTGTGAAGACTGCCACAATAAACAACGGTATGAAGGTATATCTTTTGTATGGTGACTTCTTTATTTCCTTGGGATAATACCTAAGAGTGGTATATAGTTGAATCATATGGTAGATCTATATTTAGATTTTTTAAGGAATTTTCAAACATTATAGTGACTATTCCAATTAACCTTTCCTCTAAACCATGTATAAATGTTCCTTCCTTCCACATTCTCACAAGTGTTTATTTATTTTTGATATTTATTAATAGTCATTATGACTGGGGGAGATGGAATCTCACTGTAATTGTTTTACCTTTCTCTGGTGGCCAAAGATGTTGAACACTGAATTCTTTGTTCTGTTGCTGTTAGCTTCTTGAGTTTTTCTTAAATATATTCTGGGTATTAATTCTGGGTATTAATCTTCTGTAGTTAAATAAATGACAAAAATTTTCTCCCATTCTGTAGGTTGTGTCTTCATTCCATTTACCTTTTTTTGCTGTGTAGAAACTTTTAAATTTGATTTAATCCTACCTTTCCATTTTTACTTTAATTTCCTGATCTATTAAAATCTTAATCAGGAAATTACTGCCTACTTCAATATCTTGAAGTTTACCTCTATGTTTTTCTCAAGAATTTAACAGTTTTAGTCTTATAACAGGGTATTTGGTCCATTTAGAGCTAATTTATGTGCAGGGTAAGAGTTTGAACAATCTAATTTCAGTCTTTACATGTGGTTATTTAATATTTTAAATATAATTTAAAAGAGTGTTTTGTTTCTAACATATGTTTTGATACCTTTCTTGAAAAGCAGATGGCTATGAATATGTGGGTTTAATACTATGTCCTGTATTGTGTTTCTTTGGTCTATGTGTTTGTTTTTATGACAATAACATGCTATTTTTATGACTATGACTTTCTAGTATTTTTCAAAATTAGGTATTGTGCTATCTCCAGCATCACTCTTTTCACTCAGGATCTCATGACTATTCTGGGTGATTTGTGTTTCCATAAGAATCTGAAGGTTTTTTTATGTTAATGTGAGGAAAGTAGTTGGCATCTTGAAAGTGATTGTGCTAAATCAATATGTCAATTTGGGTAGTATGGCCATTTTAACAGTATTTATTCTGCCAATTGATACTGAATGTAGAAATTCATTCTATCCACTAATGTCTTCTTCAATTTCTTTCTTCAGTGTTTTATAATTTTTATTGTAAAGGTCTTTTAACTGCTTTGGTTACATTTATTCCTAGGAGTCATTTTTATTGCTCATTTGTCTTTTTAAGATTATTGTTAATGTGATTGTTTTCCTGATTTTTTTCTCAATGCTTTCATTATTGATGTATACAAAAACAACTGATTGCTATATATTTATTTTGTATCTTGCTACTTCACTGAATTTATGAGTTGTAGGAGTCTTTTAATGGGATCTTTAGACTAAACAGAATAATATCATCTGCAAACAAAGATGGTGTAATCTTTTCTATTTGTACCTTTTATTTCTTTCTATTGTCTGATTCCTCTAATATTTCAATATTATGTTGAATAAGAATGGAGAGAGTTTAGAGCCTTGACTTATTCAATTATGTAATAAATTCTTTCAGATTTTCTCCATTCACTATGATGTTGTCTATGGGTATGTCACGTACAAATTGTAATTTTTTTTTTTTTTTTTTTTTGCGGTAGTGGGGATGGAACCTAGGGACATTCTACTTCCCAAGCTACACCCCCATTCTTATTTGTTATTCTTAATTTTGAAATGGGGTCTCACTGAATTGCAGAGGGCCTCACTAAGTAGCTGAGGATGTCCAAGAACCATAATCCTCCTGTCTCAGCCTCCTTAATGCTGGGATTACAAATGTGCACTATCACACCCACCTTACAAATTGCATTTTGATGACATGATATTTTTTCAAATCTAGTTTATTTAGAGTATTTATTAAGAAGAGATGCCAATTTTTTGTGGTACTGGATATGGAATCCTAGGGTTTTCTCCTCTGGACTAAACTTCCAGACCTATTTTATATTTTATTTGCAAACAGATTCTAAGTTGCTGAGAGACTCACTAAGTAGCTAAGGCTGGCTTTGAACCTGCGCGATCCTCCTGTCTCAGCCTTCCAAGTAATGGGATTATAAGTGTGTGCTACCATGCCCAGCAGGGATGCAAAATTTTGTTAAATACATTTTCTATATATAACAATGCTTCTTTTTCTTGATTCTGTTTATATGTAGTAGTATTATTATTGATTTACATACATTAAAACATACTTGCATCTCTGGAGTGAAGAAAACTTGATAATGGTATATAATATTTGCAATATGTTGTTAAATTTTATTTGCTAATATTTATTTCAGGATGATGCACCTTTGTTCACTAACAATACTAGGAGAAGAATACTTTTCTGTGTGTGTGTGTGTGTGTGTGTGTGTGTGTGTGTGTCTGTGTGTGTCCTCATGTCATTTGATAGTAGAGTAATATTAGATTTGTAAAATAAATTTCTGTGGATTCCTTTCCTTCTATTTTATGGACCAGTTTGAAGAGTACAACTATTATTTTTTCTTGAAATGTCTGGTAAAATGTGGCAGTGAGCTGAGGCATTTGAAATCCCAGTACTTGGGAAACTAAGACAAGAAGATTACAAGTTATCAGCCATCCTACACTACTTAGTGAGGCCCTCTGCAAGTTAGTGTGACTCTGTTTCAAAATAAAAAATAAAATATAGGGCTGGGAGTACAGGTCAGAGATAGAATGCTCAGGGTCGATCCTAAGCACCACAAAAACAAAACAAAATATGCAGTAAATTGGAGCAGTGCTGAGATTGACTTTGTTGAGATTTTTTTATTACTGCTTCAATATCTTTACTTGTCAATAGTACATTTAGGTGATTTCATATTTTCTTAATTCAGTTTTAAAAGTTCATATTTGTCTAGAAATGTTTTCAGTTTTATATTTTTTATTTTGTTGGAATATACTTTTTAAATGGTCTCTACTTATCTGGATTTTAATGATTTATGTTATATACCCATTTTCATCACTAATTTTGTTTACTTGGGTCTTCTATATCTTTGGTTTGTTTGCATAAGGATTTTTCAATCTTTCTTATGTTGTGAAGGAAAACATTGTGTCTTATTAGTTCTTCATTTCTTTTAGTCTATGTTTCATTTTGTTTAGTTCTGGTCTTTTTCTCTCTACTTATTTTGGTTTTGGTTTGTTCTTGCTGTCCTAAGACCTTGAAACGCATCAGTAATGCATTTATTTGAGATTTCTCAGTTGCTTTAATATAGGCACTCATAGAAAAGAAAAACCTTCTTATTACTGCTTTTGATATATTTAATAAGTTTTGGTATATTGTGTTTGCATTTTTATTTCATTCTAGAAAATGTTAATTTTTCCAGATGGACAATATCCTCAAAATCAATAAAATACCTTGGAATTAATCTAACCACAAAGGCCAAAGACCTTTACAATAGCAGTTATAAAACACTAAAAAAAAATGAAGAACTTAGAAGATGGAAATATGTCCCATGCTCTTAGTAAGGCAGAAAAAATAGCATAAAATGGTTATTCTACCAAAAATGATTGTTATAGTTAGGTGTAAATGTCCCCTACATATTTTATTTATTAATATTCAGGGTTGCTATAGTAAAGTCATGAGAGTTGTAATTCCAGCATTGAGTAAATATATTTTAATGGATTTATGTGGGTAAAGATCGAAGCCAGTAGGTTGTGACTGGAGATGATTGCTATACTACAGAACTATAGTAATAAAAACACATTATATTGGCACAAAAACAAACACATAGACCAATGGAATAGAACAGAAGATACAGAAAAAAACAACAACTGACTTTGACAAAGGTGCCAAACACATGTTGGAGAAAAAGCAACCTTTTTAACAAATGGTGTTGGTAAACTGGTTATCCATTTGTACAAAAACAAAATTAAATCTTTACCTCTTGCTCTATATTAGCAACAATTCAAGATGAATCAAAGACCTGGAAATTAAATCAGAGACATTGAACTTACTAGAGGATTGCATAGGTTCAACATTCCAAAATAAATGCACTGGTAAAAAGTTCAGTAAGACCACTTGAGCTTAGGAAATTAAAACAAGAATTAATAAATGGGATGGCATTAAAATAAACCACAATGTTTCTGCCCATCAATGCAAACCATCAAGGGTCTAAAGAAAGAGCCTAAAAAATGAAGATCATTTTGCCAGTTATTTTCTTGCTGGAGGACTAATACCTAGAATATAAAAATACTTAAAAGAGTTAACACTAAGAAAGCTAATAACCAAATCAAGAAATGAACAATTCAACTAAATAGATACTTCCCAGGAAAAGAAATACAAATAGCCAGTAAATACATAAAAATATTCAGCATCATTAGCAACCAGAGAGATCCAAATTAAACTACACTGAGATTCCATCTATCTTCAATCAGAATTCAATTATGATAAAGTCAAACAACAATAAACACTAGTGAGGATGTGGGGAAATAGGAACTCTTCTACACTGTTGGAGGGATTGTAAATTAGTGCAGTCTATAGGAGAAGCAATGTGAGGATTACCCAGAAATTTGTGAATGGATTCATCATAAGATAAAACTATGCTACTTTCAAGTATTTTTCAAAGTGACTGAAATCAAAATATTATTATAATATATGCTTATCCATATCTATAGCAGCACAATTCATAACAGCCAGATTATGGAGCTAACCCAAGTACCCATCAACAGAAGAATGAATGACAAAATTACAGAATATACACACAATGGAATTATTCTCAGCAATAAAGAAGAACAAAATTATGTCTTTTGCAGGAAAATGATGGACCCAGAGGACATTATATTAAGTGAGATTAGCCAGTTACAGAAAGTGAAGGGTCGTATGTTTTTTCTCATATGCAGATTTGGCAAGTAATTGGGCTATAAGAGGGATTAAAAATAATAGAGGAGAAACTTCAGTGGAACAAGAGATAAGATTTTGAGAAGGGAGGGGAGAGAAGGAGAATCAATGAAGGAAACACTTTTGCTCACATTATGTACATATGGGAGAATACAAATGCCAATTTTAACATTTCTATAAAGAAGGGGAGGGATTGGGGAGCCAGCTGTGAAAACTCGCCAAGTGCCTTATGCATGTATGTCACTATAATTATTAACTACTCTATGAGGTGAGAATATAATCCACCAAAACATATATAAAATTAAATTTGCTTGATTTCTTCAATGACGTGATTTTTGTTGAAAGTACATTTTTTTAATCTTCATGTGTTTATATTGTTGCTACCATTTTTCTGGTTAATTTCCATTAGCTTCTGATGAGATGTAAAATTTTATTTCTCATTTCTTTTGTATTTGGTAAGACTTGCTTTATGACCTAGAATATGATCCATTTTGGTAAAAGTTTCATGAGCTGATAAAAAGGATGTGTATTCTGCTATTGTTGGATGAGATATCCTGGATATGTCTGTTAAATCCATCTGTCTATAGTATAAAATAACTTTTTTTTATCTGAAAGATATATCTACTGGTCAGAGCGGGTTACTAAGATCACTCACTATCATTGCATTGGGCCCTGTTTCTCTCCATGCTCAGTTGTGTGCATTTTATAAAACTTGGTCCTCCAGCATTCAGTGCATATATTTTTACAGTCTTCTTATCTTGTTGATGGGTTGCTCTCTTGATCATATGTAGTGTCCTTCTTTGTCTCTTCTGACTGATTTGGTCCTAAATCCTATTTTTTTGGATATGAGTATGCTACTTCTTGCTTTTAGATTCCATTCACTTTGAATCAATTTTTCCATTCTTTCTCTTTCATTCTGTGTATGTCTTTGCTGGTATGGTGAGTTGCTTTAGTCAGCAGATTTTTGTCTTCTTAATCCAACCAGTCATTCTGTACCTATTTTTAAATGTTTTTATTGGTTCACTGTATTCATACATCATACATGCTAGAGACATACATGCAAACATCACCCAATTAGGCCTTACCCAGTTCCCACCCCATTCCCTCCCCCTCCCTCCTTTTCATGTTTGGCTTAGTGATTGACATTGATATGTTTGTTAAAGTATATCATTGCATTAGAAAATTTCCCTCTTCCCCCCTCCCATCCCCTCAGTTAGGTCGCCTTATTTGTTCATCTATAGAATATCCTTCTTCATCTAGAGTTTCTTCTATGACCCAATTTCTCTCTAGTTTTTGCATATTAGGAAGAGAATCTGACTTCTTATTTTTTGTGACTGACTAATCTCACTTAGCATAATGTCCTTCAGTTCCACCCATTTCCCTGTAAATGACATAATTGTGTTTTTCTTTATGGCTGAGTAAAATTCCATTCTGCAAATATCCCACAGTTTTGTAATCCATTCATCAGTTGATAGACATCTTGGCAGGTTTCATAGTTTGGCTATGGTGAATTGTGCAGCTATGAACATAGATACACATGCATTAGTTTGGCAGTTTGGTTTTCTTTCTTTTGGAAAGATACCCAGGAGTGGTATTGCTGGATTATAAGTTAGGTTCATTCCCATTATTCTGAGGATCCTTTATACTGTTTTCCAAAGAGGTTGCACTAATTTGCAATCCCATCAACAATGTGTTATAGTTCCCACTTCGCCACATCGTCACCAGCATTTGTTGTTTGTGTTTTGAATGATTGCCATTCTAGTTGGAGTTAGGTAGAATAAAATAATCAGAAACTATAGCATTAAAGTAGCAAGGTTAATAAAATTAATAAATTTTAGCAGGAAATGGATTATTAATTTATGCTAAATTTTAATAGGTAAAATACTATTTTAGTCTCTTGAATGACTATTAAAATTATGGTAAATGCAGGGAAAATAGTAAAATATCATCTAGGCAGTAAAAAGAGAAAACTGGAAATAGAGATATAAAACCAATAGAAATTGAAGAAATTATAAGAAAGACTATTGAGTGAAGGTGAAACAGGAAAGAAAAGCACAAAATAGTACACACAAGGATGAAGTCTCATTTGTTTTGGTTGGAAAATAATGGATGCATTTTGATTCATCTTTTATGAAAAATTTACTTAAATACATGTATTTTTTGTGGTATTGGGGTTCCTGGAAACCCTTCTACCTCAGGGCTACACTCCCAGACCTATTTTTTTATATTTTGATTTGGAAACAGGGTCTCTTAAGCCAGTGTGGCTGGCTTCGAACCTGTGCGATCCTCCTGTCTCTGCCTCCCAAGCACGGGGATTATAAGCGTGCGCCACAACTCCCGGCTTACTTAAATATTTTAATATTTCATTACTGTGATAATGGCAGCCTGAAGGAAGTTGTGTGGACTTTGGACCCAGACATCAAAATGGCATCATTGTATCATTTGAAGTTACTTACAGAAGTTGAGTGGAGACACGCTTATGTGTCCTCTTTCACTACCACTGGCACATTGATCAGTTTTTTGTTGTGTCTTTAAAGATATGAAACCATTTCCTCAGTTTCTGTGAGAGTAATATTTTAAAGAGGTAAGTAGGAAAAACTAGAAGATTTGTCTAACAGCTTATGACACTTTCTGGAGAGTTTGTTGTTTAACATAATGTTATGCAGGCTTATGATATATAGTGAACTATACATATTCAGGAAGTTTTGTTGAACTATTCACTGACATTATGTATAAATTGACTTAATTGTGTTACATTTAAAACAGCAATTTTAAGAAAAAATGCAACTTGGAAAACTAATCAGGTGTTCTATTATGTTTAATGCAAGCTTACAATAGCCAATAAGAAAAAAATCTAAATGCCTAAATGTACTTGAATACTTAATATTTTCCTCAAAATTATGAAGTCTTTTAATGTTTTTAAACTGTAACAAAATAACAGGAAAATACATGTTATATAAAAATAAGAATGCATGAAAATTGTACAGTTAGTAGGATCATAGATATGCAAATATACTAAAAAATTAGGAGAAAATGTACCAACATATGATAGTGTAGAAATTGTTAAAAATTGCTGATTTTTTTCTTTTTCCTGTTTTGTATTTTTAATAAATATTTATTATTTTTGTGGAAAAATTGTGAAGTAAATGTAATTCAAACTTAAATACTCTTGAAAATGTAAATACAATCAATACAATTTATTTAAAAATATAAATAAATAAGAATAATTTATCTTCTTTGAAGAATAGAGACTCTGATATGAATTTTGGATTTGAATATGGTTTCTTACTTCACCCATTTTGAAGTGAGATAACTTATATTATCCCCTGAGTATCAGTTTCCTCCCTCATTAAATGATGCCTAGAGACTAATTTCTTCATAGGAATATTAAAAAGACTAAATTAAATAATATATTTAAATGACGGAGACTTTTCTTAAAAACAAAACAAAAATTTGACAGTAAAGTAGTAAATAATATTAATAAATTGTCAAAAACTGTGCTTTCAATAGATAAAAAACATATTTAAATTATCTGAGTCGACTATTTTAATCTTTATTTATTTTTTTTTTTTGGTACTGAGGATTGAACCCAGGGCAATCTGTCTCTGAGCTACAACCCCAGCCCTTTTATTCTTTTTTTTTTTTTTTTTTTTTTTTTAGGTACTGGGGATGGAACCCAGGGGCATTCTATTAGTGAGAGACAGCCCAGTCCTAATTTTTTGTTCTTTTTTCTTGAATTAGCATCTCACTGAGTTGTGAAGGACCTTGCTAAGTAGCTGAGGCTACTTATTTTAATCTTTAGAAAAGGAAAGACATAATGTCTTATATTTTACACCTAATGAAAGTGGGTAAAAGCTGGATGTGGTGGCACATGCTTGTAATCCCAGCATTTGGGAGGCTGATATAGGAGGATCACGATTCACAGACAGCCTCACCTACTACTTAATGAGGCCCTTTGCAACTCAGGGAGACCTTGTTTCAAAGTAGAGAATAAAAAATAGGGCCGGGGTGTTGCTCGGAGGTAGAATGTCGCTGGTTTCCATCCCCAGTACTGCAAAAAGTAAAAAATAAATAAAAGTGGGTAAAGAGAAGAGAAATGTCATTAGGAATGTTACTATCCATCTTGCTTAAAATTAACACTAGTGGTGAAGCTAAATAGGAAATTTTATTTAGTGGAGCCACACTGGGAAGAAACAGGAAGATCAGAATCCCAAGGTTCATCTTTGGAGGTGTGAAAATAGCTGCAAGATTGCATAAAAAAGGACAAAATTGGGGGCAAGATTAATGTAAAATCAACAAGTCTTAGACCAAACCAGATGTGGTGGTGCATGCTTGCAATCTCAATACTTGGGAGGCCAAGACAGAAGGACTGTGGTTTGTGGACAACTTCAGCTACTTAGTAAGGCCCTCTGCAACTTACGGAGACCCTGTTTCAAAATAAAAAATGAAAAATAGGGTTGGGAGTGTAGTTTCAAGGTGGAGTGTCCCCTGGGTTCAATCCTTAGTGCCCTAACACACACACACACACACACACACACACACACACACACACACACACACAGTGTTAGACCAACTGGAATCTAGTTAATTATTATTTCAGTTCTGGATCTGCAAGGTTTTGTTTCAAAAGGGAATTTGATTCCTGTAATTAGATTATGCTGCCACTTAGGGAGCAGCGTTGGTTCCCATCATAGGGTAATTGTCTTACATGGGGAATAGGCTCACTTCCTATGATCGGGTGATCTGCCTTCAAGACTCAGTGTTTCTGGAATCTTACGTGTATCTTGGCGTCTTTAATTTGAAAATGGACAAATAAGCCTAGACCTATTTAGGACTTAGCAACCTTGTTTTGCCAGTATTTTAACAGAAGATTATTAAATTATTAACATGTCTATGCAGAGTTGAACAAGTATCTAACTCAGGGTTTAAGGTAGCAAAGGAGACAGCTGCAAACCCAAGTTAAGAGTCACTACCATTATTACCCCACTGGGTGAGTGGGTGGGGAGGACATTAAGAAGGAAATACTTGCACTGACATAATGTACATATTTGAAAATTCCAATGCCAATCTCAACATCAGGTATGAGAAGGGGGGAGGTAAAGGGAGTGGGGTGGGAGCCAGAGGAAAGCTTACTAATTTTTTTTTGGGGGGGTGGTCTGGGAATGGAACCCAGGGGAATTCAACCTCCAAGCCACACCCCCTGCCCTATTTTTTATTCTTTATTTTGAAACCGGGTCTCACTGAGTTGCAGAGGGCCTCAATAAGTAGCTGAGGCTGTCCGCGAACCGAGATCCTCCAGTCTCAGCCTCCTGAATGCTGGGATTACAAGCATGCGCCACCATGCCCGGCTGAAAGCTTACTAATTGATGTGTGCCTGTAAGTCTCTGACCCCCTGGGTTACATTATGATATGATACTACAATGTACCTATGAAAGTCTATAAAACTTTTTAAAAATAGTAAAAAATGTCTCTACTTTTAGCAAAAGTGGCTTTAAGCTCCTGTTACATTAAGGAAGGAACAGAGAGTTGAGATTTGTCTGTAGATAATATTATTGCAATGAGAAGCAAATTTCTCTAGTTTTCTAGTAAAGTTATTAAAAAATGTTCAAATTGCTGAGTAGATTGTCATATATTCCAACACTGCTCTTTCTCCTAATTCACACAACATCATATATTAACAAACCAATCAAACCCACCAAACTTATCAATGTGCCCCAAGGTCATGAATATACCAAAAACTAAAGAAAGTTGCTTTATAAAATGCTGATAAAAGCACGCAAAGCAAGTTAGATAACTAAGTATACTAAAAGTTTAAGAGGATGAAAGGCAGATAAGGAAAACATTTTAATCTCATTTGAGCCAATATTTAAAGCTATGAGTAGACATCAAAACAAGGACCAAAAGAAAAGTTAGACTTTTTTTTTTATCCCAATTGGCTCATTTTCCTTTACTGCTTTTCATCTGGTCCTTTTGTGAATATTCAATCCTCTCAGCATGCAGCCTTAATGAAGTATTCCTTCATCTGGGTCTAAACATAACCTGGGTTGTACTGTCCATGTACATGTTTAAAACTACGAAAGATTTTCTGGTTTAGGATAATCCCTCACAAATCTATTGCATGATGTACTGAAAATGGAACAAATTACTAAGAAAATTGTTAGCTTTAAATTCATCCTAAATAAAGTACTGTGCCTGGCATGGCAGAGTCCAGAGTTATAGAGAGAATGAAACCAATTTTTCTCTGTTATATAATTTAAAGACATGAAATTTAATGGAAGAGAATAGTCACATACTTTTTCTCACTCTTGCATAATTAATTTAAAAACATTTTCAATAGTCTACTTATGAAAACAGAAAGTCCATTTATCATTAGAAGTAATAATAGGAATCCTTATAGATTTCTAGCTCATTCTAATTAAGAATATAAATGAAAATTAGAAAATCTTTCTGAGTTTTAAAATTTTGATTTTGAATATACTTTGGATATATTTTAAATATCTTTGGACATTTTAAGAAATTATTATTAAAAATTAAATTTAATTGGGTGATTTGTGCATGTATGCCTCCACCATCTTGTACTTCATTAAGATGTATTATTACGATGCACCAATAAGAAATTTTAAAAAAATAAATTTGAGGAAAATAAGTAGTGTCAACTCATATTTCTCAAAATCAGCTATAATGAATTTCAAATTTGTAATTTTTAGTTATAATAATTTTAAGTTAAAATAATTCTAGCTGGGTGTGGTGGTACACACTTGTAATCTCCGTATTCAGGAGGCTGAGACTAAAGGAAAGCAGTTCATGGAGAGCCTCACATACTTAGTGAGACCCTCCACAACTTAGTGAGACCCTGTTTCAAAATAAAGAATAAAAAACAGGGATAGAGGTATAGTTCAGAAGTAGAATGCCTCTGGGTTCCATCCACAGTACCACAAAAATTAAACAAACAAAACTTTCCAATTTTAAGTTCTAATGTGAAGCACATTTTTTCTGTAGAGAAAATGTTATTTTATTCATATTTCTCGTATGATTATAATTTACTGGTAAATTATTGCTTACTCCTAAAATAATTGAAATAACAATTCAGTGAAAAATATATTTTGAGAATCAATACTATCTGGAGATCATTTGATAAGTCTATAAGATGATTGACAATTTTTGCCAAAATTTCAAAATATTATCTTTTTTTTTTTTTTTTTTGGTGGTACTGGGGTTCCTGGAAGCCCTTCTACCTCTGGGCTACGCTCCCAGACCTATTTTATATTTTTGAAACAGGGTCTCTTACGCCAGCGCGGCTGGTTTCGAACCTGCACGATCCTCCTGTCTCCGCCTCCCAAGCGCAGGGATTACAAGCGTGCGCCACCATGCCCGGCCAAAATATTATCATTTTAATTGTATATTCTGATGCATTAACACACACTTTGAAGAAAATTATTTTTTGTGTCCATTTTAGTCATTAATCTTGATGGGGTACAAAGTAGGGAGACATACATGCACATATCAACCAATTAGTCCTTACCTAATTCCCTCCCTCTCCCTCCTTTTCCTGTTTGACTTAGTGATAGACATTGACATGTTTGTTAACATACATCATGTGCATTAGAAATTTTTACTCTTCCCCCTTCCCATCTCCTCAGTTAAGTCACCTTATTTGTTCATCTATAGAATATTCTTCTTCACTTAGAGTTTTTTATGAACCATTTTCTCCCTAGCTTCAAAATATACAGAAAATATTCAACTTCTTATTTTTTATGACTGACTAATCTCACTTAGGATAATATCCTCAGGTTCTATCCATTTCCCTGTAAATGACATAATTGTGTTTTTCTTTATGGCTGAGTAAAAATCCATTGTGTAAATATCTCATAGATTTGTAATCCAATCATCTGTTGATAGACATCTTGGCTGGTTCCATAGTTTGGCAATTGCAAATTGTGCAGCTATGAACATAAATACACATGCATTAGATTGGTAGTTTGGTTACCTTTCTTTTGGGTAAATACCCAGGTGTGGTACTGCTGGATCATATGGTAAGTTCATTCCTGCTCTTCTGAGGATCCTCCATATTGTTTTCCAAAGTGGGTATACTAATTTGCACTTCAACCAACAATGTATTAGAGTTCCTACTTCTCCATCCACATCCTTTCCAGCATTTGTTGTTCTTTGTGTTTTGAATGAATGAAATTATTATATGTCTGTTTTCATTAATTTAGTTAATATTTATATGCAGCATATATATATATTCACACATATATACTATATATATTTATATATAAATATATATATATATATAAATATGTATATATATAAATATATATATAATCTCAACTTACCTATAAATTCGAAGTGTAAGTCAAGCATGGTGACTCATGCAGCCGATGTATTATCTCAATTTATTTATAAATTTGAAGTATAAGCCAGGTTTGGTGGTGGCTTCTTGTAATCTCAGTACTTGTGAGATTGAGACAGGAGAATAGAAGGTTCAAGAGTAGCTTCAGCTAGTAGTGAATCACTTATCAACCTAGTGAAACCCTGTTTCAAAATAAAAAAAGGAAAAAGAGGTAGAATGACCCTGGGTTCAATCCCTAGTAACACACACACACACACACACACACACACACACACAATAAAAAATATGAAAGAGAAGTATATTGTAATTTTAGATAAGCTACTTAATAGAAATAAAAAGTTGGCAAAGCAAGAAATATGTTACTTTATAAATAAACCCACTTATAGCTAAACAAAACCTTTAACTGTAAGATGATGAAATATATGAGCAAAAACAAAATCAGTCACTTATTAAGTTCTTCCTTACCAGAAAATAAAACATTAAATACAGATACTGTCTTAAAATAGATGAATTTTCAGTAAAATTAACTTTTCTTTGGATCTAAAAATAATCACTAAGCCAAATATGAGAAGGAGGAAGGGGGAGGAATGGGGTGGGAAGTAGAGAAGTTTTAAAAGAGTGATGTGTGCATGTGCATGTATGCCTTTATTATTTTGTATCCCCATTAAAATGTATGATTACAATGCATCAATAAAAATAAAAAATAGATAAAATAAAAAATAATATTTGGATAATTCAAAATGAGATGATAATATAAACAGCTTCCCCAAACAATGATAAATGTTAAAAAATTAAAACAATGATATGTAATTTCTGAAAATTATAAACCATATAAAAAATAAGAAATCACAAAAATAAATCTACTAAATCTCAGCCTGAGCAATGAGAATAGGTATTACTTGAGTCACAACCACTCCATTTATTCCTTTCTCTCACAATTAAGTATTTGTTTGAACTCTCCTAGAGGTAAATGGCCAATAAATAAAAATCCCTCTCCGTTTAGTTCCAAGAATGGAGAGTTATCAACACTGTCTGCACCTACCCCAGTCTTGTTATAATAGAGACTAAATCCCAGGAGAATATGTTCAGGCAGTCATGAACTTTCTCCTCTCTTCAACCCTCATTCACAGTATACAGAATTCACCTCTTGAATGGGAGAAACTGGGACACGGAGGATCATAACCTCAACTCATAGAGGCAGGATCTGTCTTCGGAGAGAAAATCCAAAAAGGAAAGAGTCTACTGCAACTTTCTACTGACCTGCCAAAAATGCAGACACATCACCCAGGCAGGCTGAGAGAAAGAGTCAGGCAGTAAGACAGGTCTCTGCAGCTGTCTCTATGAAACTGACTATTTCAAAGCAGGTTAGCGTAATAGTGCCCTTTAAAAGTTTTTAGATTTGGGTTTCATGTACTAAAGAGAAAGCTAATAAATTTGTGACAGCAATAGGCAAAGCTACAGTTTACCAGAGGTGGGGGGGAACCAGTAAAACCACTTAAAAGAATCATTCCCGTGTCTCAACAAACTTCAAAGGCTACTTTTAAATGCCACCTCTGCAAAGAGAACTGAATGTAATTGTATCAGATTAGATCAATTTATGTCCCAAGAAAAATTATTATAACAATAGAGCAATTAGTGGGAAAATCTTGGAGCCCATCAGCTATGTGTGATACCTGATGATGTACACAGCTTAAAGGAAAGAAAGAGGCAGCTGAAGAGAGCTCTTCTAAAACCAGTATAATCATATGGTTACGCCATCTGAGGAGCAGTGCCATAGAAACACAGAAGGCTAAACAATTTCACTAAAATATCGTAGTGAAGTGTTTCAGTCTGCTTTGCCATCACTCTGACTAAAATATCTAACATGAACAATATAGAGTAGGAAAGCTGTATTTGGGCTTAAAGCTTTAGAAGTATAGTCCATAGTTGGCTGACTCTAAGGCAAGCATTACAGCAGTGCAGCATGTGGAAGAGAATAGCAGCTCATCTCACGGCATCCAGAAAGCAGAGAGATAGAAAGTTTCCAGGGACAGGGACACCCCCAATGACCTAACTCTTCCAATCATGCCCCGCCTGCCTCAATTGTCGCCCAATAAATCCACTCAGCTTATTAGTCTTTCAGTGAATTTATCCACTGCTGAGATAAAAAGCCCTTGTTCAATAATTTCACTCTGGACATCCTTGCATTGCCTATCCATGAGCTTTGCCAAGCAACATTTATATTCAAACTGTAACAACAAATTACTAAAGAAATCTGCAAAGAAGCTACTCTGAGGCAGGGAAGCACTATCTCGAATTGAAACAATAAATTGTCTAAAATATTTGAGATTTACAAAAAATTATAAGACAAGAGAGGGAAAAAAATTGAAATACATGCAATTTTAAAATTTATAGCTGTAGAATAAACAGGCAGGCTGGTGTTATAAGGTCTGGGTGTTTGATATAGTAAATGATTTTAAATTAACAATAACAAATAGGTTCAAAGAGCTAAAATAAATATACATAAAGAAAGATAATATATGTTAAGGTCTCACAGATATAAAATACTTATAAAGAGATAAAATTATAATAGTGAACCAAATGTATTGGTTTGTATTGAAATTCTTGAGTTGGAACGTAGAACAATTAAAATCAAAACAATCACTAGAGAGAGTTAATAGTAGATTTCACTACCAGTAGTATCAGCCCAAGCGGGTAGATCAGTAAAGATTATGCAATTCAAAAAACAGAAGGAAAAGGAAAATAAAGGAAAATTAACAGAGCCTAGAAAAATGTGATGGCAGCAAACATATCAACATATAGATAAGGGGAATACTGGACAAATGAAAGAAATAAATGGACTATATCAATTTTTATTGTAGTTGTATCAACAAATAACACAAATATTTTATAGTTCCAAAATTTGAAGTCTATAATTTATCTTTTGGGACTAAATTCAAGATCAGAAGTTACAAGGAGATTCTGTTTGCTTATTTTTTTTTCAAGTTCAAGGTTTTTAAGAGGTCTAGTTGTTTCTCTTTTCCTTGGCTTATGACCTTGATTCAGCAATCAGACTCCTCAGATCACTGGTACCAATCACTATGTCTCCTTCCCTCACTAGTCTCCCTTCCCTCAATTCATTAAAAAAATGTGTGGTTCCCTCCTAACACCATTCTGCTTGTTACATTCTATTTATTTACATTCTGTTGTCAGAGTGTTATATATAACAACCTACCCAACAGTGAATGGATTTTTTTTTCTTTTGGTGGTACTGGGAGTGGAACCCAGAGGCTTTCTACCTCTGGGCTATACTCCCAGACCTTTTATTTATTTATTTATTTTATTTGGAAACAGGGTCTCACTAAGTTGCTGAAAGCCTCACTAAGTAGCTGAGGGATTTTTTTTTTTTTTTTTTTTTTTTTGCAGTATTGGGGATGGAACCCAGGGGCATTCTACCTCTGAGCTACACCCCCGGCCCTATTTTTTATTCTTTATTTTGAAACAGTGTCTCACTGGGTTGCAGAGGGCCTCACTTAGTAGATGAGGCTGTCAGTGAATAACGATCCTCCTGTGTCAGCCTCCGAAATGCTGGGATTATAAGCATGCGCCACCACGCCCAGCTGTGAATGGGCTTTTTTAAGTGTCCATACATCACCAAAAACTATCATAATTTAGTTCTAGAGAAAAAACCTAGAAAAATCTGTGACAGAAAACTAAAAAGAGAAATCTGTAAACATGTAGTAATTAAATGCACACTTCTAAATAATTCATGTTGGTGTTGAAAATTCAAAGGATATTTAAAAGACAAGTAAGAAAATCAAGTTTAAAATGGAAAATTTAGAGTGGTAAAACATAACTTATATGTTTAACATAAAAATATGAACTATCATCTAGAATATGTGAGGAAAATTCAACAGTGACAAATCCAAATAAACAAAAAATGAGAAAAATATGATTTTACCATAAAAATACATACTTATATTAAATATATTCAACATAATTTTAGAGAAACATAGTTAAAAACCACAAGAGTTCTCTATACAAAACTATATGTGCAATGATTGTCTGATCTAGCAAGTGTTTCCTTGATTATTTATCCTGAAAAATAGAAAAATTTTGTTCACATAGAAAGTTGTACATGAATGTCCTTAAAATTCTAATTTTAATATGTAGATTTTTAAATCTCCCAAGACTTCTTTCAGTAGGTAGAACATACATACATACCTTAGAATACTACTCACCAATATAAGAAACAAACTAATGATATGTGAATCAGTTTGCATAAAACTACAGAAAATTATACTGAGTGTAAAAATAACATTCTGAAGAGATTATATGCTGAAGGTTTTATTCTAGAAATAGAGAACAGAGTGGTTAGAGATGGGGAAATGGAGAGATGAGTTTGGTTATAAAAGTACAACATGAGATATTTGTTTAGAATCTTGACTGTCGTGATAAACAAAGGAAACTGCCCAGTTTAAGAAGTTATATAGTACTTCACACACACACACGCACACACACACACACACACACACACACACGCACACGCACACGCACACACACACACACCACAATGAAACAGGATATTTGAGTTAGAGCTGTAATATCAGTGTCTATATCTTGGTTGTGATATGCTATAATTCTATAAAATATTACTATTAAATAACACGAGGTATTTTGGTCCACTTCATGTTGCTATTATACAGTAACTACAGCCTGGATAATTCATAATGAACAGTCATTTATTTGGCTCATGGTTCCAGAGGTTGGAAGGTCCAAGAGCAAGGTCCTGGCCTCTGGCAAGGCCTTTCGTGCTACATCACCCTAAGATGGAATGCAGGAGGGCCAGGCAGGGTGAGAGAGAGCAAAGAGGGCTGAACTCACATTTGTCAGAAACTCACCCCATGGTAATTAACCCACACAGAAATAATGGCATTAATCCATTCATGAGGGCAGCGCCCTCATGCTCTAATTATCTCTTAAATATTCTACCTCTCAACGCTTTTCCATTGGTGATTAAGTTTCCAACCTATGAGTTTAGGAGGCCACGTTCACACGACAGCAATGAACAAAATGTTCAAGTTATTTTTCACTATTATTTCTTATAATAGCATGCATTTTTAGAAATTATCTCAAACATTTAAATAAAAAATAGAAAATTGTGAGTTTCAATCAAAGGAATAAAGTAGAAGCAGTATCATGTGCCTTCAGAGCCTCTTTCTCTTCACATACTGTTCATTAGAGCATTGGGCCACCATGTAAGGACATCATTCACACTAAAACTTCCATGCCAGGGAGACCATAGAGACTTAGGGTTATCACCAAGGAATCACAAGCTGTTCTACCTACAAGATGCTTGTGTCATGTCTTCCTAGTTCTAACAACAGGCATGGAAGTAATTTATCATTTCAGAGGACGACCCACCCCCAGTAGTAGATGGACTTCTATAGATATCCACACCATCCTTTCCTATGCTTGATGAAGTAATTCTGACCTATATACTACAAAGTGAAATTTTTACAATGGCATTCAGATCTCTATTTAAAAATATGCTCTATTTAAAAATATTTTTGCACACTATAACTACACGTCTTAGTGAAATTCAAATTTATACAAATAGACCTGCACAGAGTTTGTGGCTCACCCTACTACCCACTCTCCCCTTTCATAACAGCTAGATTGTTAGTGATATCTTTATACATGACCTCAGAATAATTTGAACTGTTTCTTTCATCAGTTCTTCCCTTTCCCTTTCCCACTTTACTTCCTCTATCTCCTCACACTATTCTACTGACCACTTTCCTCAATCATCTACAATAACTTTTGTTTCCTCTTTTCTTTCTAGCTTACACATATGGGGGAGAAAAATTGACTTTACTTTTGTAACTGAGTGATCTCACTTTGCAAGTATACTCATTATTTTTTGTGGTACTGGGGGTGGAATTCAGGGCAATTCTGCCTCCAAGCTACAGCCTCAGCCCTATATTTTATTCTTTATTTTTGAAACAGGGTCCCACTGAGTCACAAAGAGCCTCACTAAGTGGCTGAAGCTGTCTGTGAACCACAATCCTCCTGTCTCAGCCTCCCAAATGCTGGGATTACAAGTGTGAGCCACCATACCTGGCTTGCAAGGAATACTCTCCGTGAGTCTCTCATTTATTTTTTCCATTTTGTTACCTGTTTTGCTTTCTCTGTTTTCTTATCTTTAATTTCTGGGTTTATCTATCAAATGATTAAGTTAATCCAATTTTTTCTTCAAGTATGCCTTTTAAGTAAACTAAGTGAATAACCCAAACTAGTACAGCTATAGAACAGGAAGTAAGTTGCAGTTTTATGTAGGGTGATATTTCAGTAAAGAATTTAGCACACTGTCCAAGTTCTAAAAATTAAATAAATAAATAAAATAAAAACATTTTAGGTGAAGAAAAGTGCATGGACTGATTATGTAAAAATGCCCAAAGAAGTAAGATAAAAAAAATTTTTAAAGAAATATTTCTAGGCCACAATTTAAGAGGTTTTGATCATTGGGATATGATGCCAGTTCATATTTAGCATCTCTAAAATTCTCATCCTCAATTTGAACAAAAAAGGACATATAGATTTTACTTTAGGAGGAAAACACAACTTCTTAAAATTTCGGCTGGCATGTTTATTCTACAGATTAGTTATCAATTCAAGATTTTTTTTGTTTCTTTTTTAGTTTTTAATTTTTCAAAAAAATTTATTTGTGCATCGTAGTCATAGATCGTAATGGAGTACAAGATGGTGGAGCCATGCATGCAGACATTATTTATTTAGCCCTTCCCCAATTCCCACCCCATTCTGCCCAACCTCCCTCCTCAGGTTTGGCTTAGGGTATAGCTGGGAGGTAGAATGCCCCTGGATTCTAAGCCCACTACTGCAAAAAAGGGGGCAGATATTTTAAATAAATCTTAAAATAATGAATAGCAGAGTCAATTTAACAGTAGCAGTTAAACCAAATCATGAGAAAATAATTGCTCTTGAACAACCGTTAACTGAAAAAATGGCCAGAAATCATTGTGTTTTTGTTTATTGTTAAAAATTTAGGTAAATTTATGATTTACAGAAAATACTTGAAAATTTCAGGAATACTTATGATTTTTAGTGGGGCACTTTTCTGTTTGAATATTTGTTCAATCAGCAAGTGTTTACTGCATGCCTAGGACTTATGTATACTTTCCTATGACAAATATTCCTTGATCAGCCACTATGTGTCCAGTGTTGGGCTGGGCATTTGGAGAAGGAAATAAGAGACACCATCATCTCTGTTAGACTTGTAAAGTAGTCGGATCTTGAAGACGTATTTAGATATGAAATAAAACTAGGTTCAGTACAATAAATGAAATGTAAGCAAATTAATGAGTTCTTTTATTCACTCATTCAATTGTTTTGGGGCTTGTTATTCTAGAAAACCCCGAAGAGCCCTGTGTCAATTATAAATCGGTGTCCTTTGGTCCGGGAATTCAGTGGCACCATGCCAGAGGACAGGCATTCTCCTTTCTCTTTATAAAACTTTGCCTCCTTTACCGGGGCTGATTCAACAGCCAGTGTGAAATTAAATATGATTTGATCTTAGATTTTTGTCATTTATTGTTTGTCACAGGTCCATTTTGAAGCATATGTTTGCTTGTCTATAGGTAATTTACTATTTATCAAAAGCATTAGGAGCATTTGACACTAATCATGTGCTTTTTATAAATGCCTTTGCATTTATTGGAGACATTATTTTTGTCTACTTCAAGTATAAATATAATCTCTAAAATCACATAAAGTAGAGCAAGGTTAGTTAAGGAAATGAAGAGAAAAACTAAAATCTTTCCCTTTAAACTTTTAGGAGATAAGTATATTCAAATAAATATAGAGTCAATAGTTGACTTAATGACTGCATGTCATTCTATATTTGTATTGAATAACAACTTAAAATCCTGAAGCCAGAATTCTGAGAATATATTCCAATTCTATCATTCACATACTATGATTAGTAACAGCATATACTTATAGGCTGGAAGAATAAAATGATATATAAAATATTATCATAAATATATTATAATGCATTATGTATAGATGATTTATATGTATAAATCACCTATAGTTGCTGTCATTTTTTTCTGTAACTTTTACTTTAAACACTACAGTGTAGGTAGTGAGCAAATTTAAATGTCATGTCTTATTTGTTTCTCCCAGTGGCTTCTGTTTTATAATTGCTTAGGCCAGTGAAACCTATGTTTCAGAAATTTGCCATCTCCTTATTTTTGGAAATGAGTATTTTCTTTGACTTCTAAACTTAATCTTTTATTGATGATTCTGAAACCTGTGCCCCTAGTGGCTTAATGGAAACAATGTTACCTGCCATTTGTCCCTTAGATTGTCTTTTTTCAGATATTTAATGTTACATAAATATATTATATAAATATATACATATAATTTCCAATTATAGTATACATACTATCTCATGTAGTAAAAGACACACCTCTGGTATTTAATTTCTCTTTGGTGTTCCCTTATACTTTTAAGTATTTTCAGTTGGTTTTTACATTAGTTGTACCATTTACATAAATATTTTTCTTGTACAACATAGAGATCTGACATTGATTGCAGGAATTATGTGTCTTTCTCCTTTTAATTTTTTCTTTCCTTTTTTCTGTATAGTTACTTTTTTAACCTTCTGCTTTACATTTTGTCTAGGTGATTCTCAGAGTGAGCCATGTGGACGGCGTGATTTTGGAACCATGTGAACTCATTCATTATTTAAATTTAAGAAAGTAATACTTAGGTAAGGCACACATATATAATAAAATATTACAATGATATTTTAACATAAAAATCTGAGTTTTCAAGGAAGTGATAAGTCACTTCAGCATCCTAACACACACACACACACACACACACACATACACACACACACGCACACGCACACACACATGCACACACTTTGAACATGGTGATAAAGTGGATGCAATAAGAGACTATATTTGGGTACCATGATAAGAAAGCTGGAATGGTTAGGCTTGGCTCCATGTTAACTCTTAATCTGTAGTTCATTACTTGTAAGGATGAACTCAAAAATAAAAATTAAAAATTGTCCACTACTGAAATAACACAACAAGAATTTGTGTTTACTCTAGCCTGGGCCCTGGACAGGATTCTTTGTCCGAGACAACCTTTGAAAGCGTTCTTTCTCTTTGCTCCTATTAGGTACCTCCATTAGCTCCTTCTTCCAGACTGAACATTCTCCTCTTCCTGCCCAATTTCTGTTCTTTTTTTTTGGCGGGGGGGGGGCACAGGCACATGCATGTTGGAGTTTATGTTGCTATTTTCTTCTGGCCTCCTGTAGAGATTTTATTCTCTTTAATTTTCTGAATGTATTCCAGAGAGAAAGCAGGGGGAGAATTGGGAATCACTTCCATATTTGTACTTATCAAAATAGGAAGAACCCATATGGGGGATCTCAAAGATAACTAGCCCAGCCTATTGCTCATCCTGCTTTATTGCTAGAAACCAAACACCTCTACAATCTTGCAATTTTATTCTTGTCTCTTTAAGCATATCTTCTTAATCAGTCAGTATGCTCATTTTTGGTTTGTTCGTTTGTTTTATGCTTATATTTGCTTTTTATCAAACTCACTTTTCATATTCTTTTCTTTATATTTGGAACTCAGGCCAACAGTATGGATGTCCTTATAATATCACAACCTACACCAGAGACATGGGTCCCATTTGTCAAAGAAATGAACTTAAACAAAAGAAGTCAACCACTAAGCCAAGCATGGGAAAGAGGGATGGGGAGGGAATGGGGCGGGAATTGGTAGGGGCTAAATGGGTGATGTGTACATGTATGTCCACACACGTTTTTTTTACCCCAATATGATGTATGACTATAATGCACCAATAAAAATTTTTTAAAAGATTTGGGAGATGAAATATTTAAAAGATGATCAAAGGGTATGCTTGCAATCTCTCAGAACACTCATATCAGATGTTTCTCATTTTATTTATTAATAACAATAGTAGAAGGACATTTACCCATACTCCCTAACCTTTCCCATTTAGGTATCAATTGCAGTAGTTGTACAGCTGTGCCTGGATGCTCCAATAACCATGGATCAGCATCCAGCATACATGTGTTTTTGCTGAGTACATTGGAAGTCCCTATAACAATCTTGGGGTCTCTCTGGCACACAGTAAAAGAATCTGAAGTTCCGCAAGATATTTGTGTTATTAATGTCCTACTGGTTACAGTTAATTAGTTATATAAGTATTGGTGGGACAAATTATGAAAGAACATGCTTTATAAATTTCAGTATTGATCTGAACATTTTCATTTTAAAGAATAGTTTGTTGGGTGTGGTGGCGCAGACTTGTAATCCCTGCGCTTGGGAGGTGGAGACAGGAGGATCACAAAGGTTCGAAACCCTGGCTTAAGAGACCCTGTTTCCAAATAAAAATATAAAATAGGTCTTGGATTGTAGCCCATAGGTAGAAGGGTTTCCAGGAGCCCCAGTACCACCACCAAAAAAAAAAAAAAAAAGAATAGTTTGTAAGGGA
Organism: Muscardinus avellanarius; assembly: GCF_963383645.1. NCBI lineage: Eukaryota > Metazoa > Chordata > Mammalia > Rodentia > Gliridae > Muscardinus > Muscardinus avellanarius. The sequence continues at coordinate 116,589,441 of NC_137791.1, read as the reverse complement.
AGATAGAAGTTTGTTATTATTTGGAAGTTAGAAAAAGGTGGTCTTAAGAACATAAAAAACTCCTTTGTTAATAAAACAAAACATAATAGATGATTAGAACAAAGCAAGTTAGAATATAGACATGTAAATTATTCTACACAATCTACATGTCCTAATCACTAAAGGATTGGGAAGTTCACTGCCTCATGGAACGTGCATGGTAATGAGAAAATAATATTTTCAAATAAATGAGGAACTATGCATAATATATTGAATAATGAAAACTAAAGCTGGGCGTGGTGGCATGCGCTTGTAATCCCAGCATTTGGGAGGCTAAAACAGGAGATTCACAGTTCGTGGACAACCTCAGCTATGTAGTGAGGCCCTCTGCAACTTAGTAAGACCCTGTTTCAAAATAAAGAATAAAAAAATAGGGCAGGGGGTGTAGCTCAGAGGTTGACTGCCCCTGGGTTCCATCCCCAGACTCACACACAAAAAAATAATAATAATGAAAACTAGGATCCATATTACTTTAAAGTACTTTATAAAGTTTGAGACCATTTTATATTTTCAATATTAAAGATATCCTACTAATTTTTAAATTTATTTTTATTGGTGCAGTGTAGTCATATATCTTAATAGGGTACAAGATAGTAGAAGCATTCATGGATGCCGGGCACGATGGCACACACTTGTAATCCCAGTTTTGGGAGGCTGATGCAGAAGAATTACAGGTTTGCAGACAGCTTCAGCTACTTAGTGAGGCACTTTGCAATTCAGTGAGACCCTGTTTCCAAATAAAGAATAAAAAAAATAATAAGGCTAGGGATATAAGCTTGGAAGTAGAATGCCCCTGGGTTCAATCTGCAGTACCTCCCCCCCTGAAAAAAAAGTAGAAGCATACATGAACATATCACTTGGCCTTTCCCCAGTTCAGTAGCCCTTCCCCAATTCCCACCCCATTTCCTTTCCTCTTCCTCCTCACGTTTGCTTATTGATTGACTTTGATATGTATGTGAAAGTACATCATATGCATTAGAGTTTCTTGCTTTCCCCCTCCCATTTACCTCATTTAGGTTAGCTTAATTACTCATCTAAGGTTTATCCTTCTTAGTATAGAGCCCTTCCTATGTCCCATTTTCTCCCTAGTTTCTGAATACTAGGGAGAACATCCAACTTTTCACTTCTTGTGACTGAGTGATCTCACTTAGTGTAATATTCTAAGCAGAACACTTTCAATTTTTTAAAGTAGCGACTTTGATTTTATTGGAGAACATTTTGTATTTAAAATTTATTTCTTCTTTAAATTATTATTTTTGATATATTTACTTTTTGTTATATTTATTTTATTTTTATTGGCATATTGCAATCATACATGTTAATGGGGTACAGATTGTAGAGGCATACTTGCAAAATTCACAGTTGCCAAACTATGGAACCAGCAAAGATGTCCATCAACAGAAAAATTGTACTTCTTGCTTTTATCCAAATAAATTTTTTTTGTTTTGAAAGTCCTTTTTAAATTCATTGGTGCATTGATATCATTGATTATCATGAGCTACAGGATGATAGAGGCATACATGCAACACATCACTCATTTAGCCCTTCCCCAGTTCCCACCCCATTCCCTCCACATCCTTCTCATGTCCTGTTTAGTGACTGACTTTGATATAGTTGTGAATGTACATTATGTGTATGAGGGTGTTTCTTTCTTCCCTCCTTCCCTCAGTTTGGTCACCTTATTTATTTATCTAAGGTTTTGCTTCTTTATCTGGAGTATCTCCTATGTCTTGTTTTCTCCCTGGCTTCTGCATAATAGGTAGATCATCTGACTTTTCACTTTTTGTGACTGACTAATTTTGCTTAGCCTTAATTAATGTTCTCCAGTTTCATCCATTTCACTACAAATGACCTATTTTTGTTCTTCTTTATGGCTGAGTAAAATTTCATTGTGTAAATATTACATTGCTTTGTCTTTTAATCTTTTGTTGGTGTATTGTAGTAATACATCTGTGTGTGTGTGTGTGTGTGTGTGTGTGTGTGTGTGTGTGTGTGTGTGGTACTGGAGATGAAACCCAGGAGCTTTCAACCTCTGACCTATACTCCCAGTCCTTTTATATATTTTATTTAGAAACAGGGTCGCACTAAGTTGCTGCGAATCTCACTAATAGCTGAGGCTGACTTCAAACCTGTGTGATCCCGTTTTAACCTCTCAAGTACTGGGATTGCAAGCATGCACCAGCACTCCTGCTCTAGTCATACATCTTAAAGAGGTACAAGATGGTAGAGGCATACATTCACACATCACTCATTTAGCCCTTCCCCAATTGCCACGGCATTCCCTTCCCCCCTCCCATCTTCTTATGTTTGGCTTACTGATTGTCTTTAATATGTGTGTGAATAAAATGTCTTACAACTAGATATTGAACCATAAAAAATTCCAGAGCCTATTCATGCTATTTGAAATGTTAACTCCTAAATAAGCAACAATCCAAAACATAACTAAAGAACCCTAATTTTAACTAGTTATTCACAAAAATCTCTGATTTTGATTTTTGTTAGTAATGTGCTGAGTATTTTTCTTTTAAAAAAGGAAGAGACAGAGAGAGAGAGAGAGAGAGAGAGAGAGAGAGAGAGAGAGAGAGAGAGAGAGAGGCAGTCCTTTTGACATTATAAACCACTATCATAAATTTTGAGCAAGTACATATTTTCAATTAGGAAATTCTTTATTTTTTATTTTTTGTGATACTGGGGATTGAACCCAGGGGTATTCTGCTTCTGAACTATACCCCTTGAACATTTTTATTTATTTTTTGGTCCTGGGAATTGAACCCAGGGACATTCTAACTCTGAGTTGTACCCCCAGCCTCATTTATTCTTGTAGTTATTTAACAATTCATTTATTAATTCTTTTTTTTTTTTGGTGGTACTGGGGATGGAACCCAGAGGCTTTCTACCTCCAGGTTATACTCCCAGACCTTTTTTTATATTTTATTTGGAAACAGGGTCTCACTAAGTAGCTGAGGCTGGCTTTGAACCTGTGCGATCCTTCTGTCTCAGCCTCCCAAGTGCAGGGATTACAAGCGTGCGCCACCACGCCAGGCTTATTCGTTTATTTTTGAAATAGGGTCCTACTTAATTGTTGATCATCTTGCTACATTTTTAAAACTGTCCTCAATCCTGTGACCTTTCTGTCTCAGGGTCCCAAGTACTGGGATTTGAGGCATGTACCATTAGCCTGGCCCTCTTTGCTCTTTTAGTCTTCCTTGTCCCTCAGATTCTATAGTTTGATGATTGTTATTAGTGCAGCTATAAATTTTTGTGCAGCTATAAACACTTGTATTAGTCTGGTAGTCTGCTTTTTCCGTTTTTGGATAGATACCCAGGAGTAGCATTGCTTGATCATATGGTAGTTTCACCCATTCTTCTTACGATCCTTCATACTATTTTTCAAAGTGTTTGCACCAATTTCCAATCCCATGAACAATGCATTAGAGTTTCCACTTCTCCATATTTTTGCCAGCATTTCTGTTGTTTGTGTTCTGAATGATTGTAATTCTAATTGAGGTAGGTCAAATCTCAGGATAGTTTTGATTTACATCTCTGCTAATGATGTTGAACACTTTTTCATACATTTATTGGCCATTTGTATTTCTTCTTTTGTAAAGTGTCTATTTAGTTCACTTGTCCAATTTTTAATTGGGCTATTTGTTTTCTTAGGGCTGAGTTTCTTGAGTTCTCTGTATATTCTAGATATTTGTCCTCTATCGAAGAAGTAGTTGGTAAAAATCTACCATTTTGTTAGCTCTCGGTTGAGGTTCTTGATAGCTTCCTTTTCTGTACAGAATTTTTTCAGTTTCATGCAATATCACATATTGATCTGCGTTTTAGTGTCTTTGGGGTGTTGTTGAGAAAGTTTTTATCTGTGCCTATGTGTTGCAGTGTTGGACCTATGCCCTCTTCAAAGAGCCTCAAGGTCTCTGATCTAATTTCCAGGATTTTGATCCATCTTTAACTCTTGAGCATGGTGAAAAAGTAAGATTTATTTCCATTTTTCTGCATATGGTTAGCCAGTTTTGCAAGTACAATTTTTGAACAGGCTTTTTTCCGTTGCATGTTTTTGGCCCGTTTGTCAAAAATTAATTGGCTTTAAGTGTGTGGATTTGTTTCTGAATCTTTTATTCTGCTCCATTGGTTAATGTATCTGTTTTTGTGCCAGTACCATGCTGTTTTTATTACTATGGATTTGTAGTATAGTTTATAGTCAAGTATAGTAATTCCTCCTGCATGGTTTTTGTTGCTGAGAACTACTTTGGCTATTCTGTTTATTTTGTTGTTCAAAATGAATTTAAGGATTGATTTTTCTATGTTTGTGAGGAATGATCTTGGTAATTCAATGGATATTGCATTGAATCTGTTAAATCAGTCTTAAAAAATCTGAACCTTTTCTGTGCACCAACCATAAATCTATCAAATAATATTTTAAAATCTATTGACTATAATATATTACCCGAGACACAAGCATGGTGAAGATTGCATAGGGGGCCTTCTAAGTAATCCCACAGAGATATTTCACTACTTTAAAGGAATCAGGAAGCCACTGAAAATTATTAATCATTAAAATAATACAAAAGATTATATTTTACAGACAATCTTCCTAATAGTAAGATGTGTAGATAGCTATAAAAGAAAAAGGTCATTTCTGGTGAGAGTAAGAATTGGCCTAAATATCAGCATAGGACAGGTAGAGAAAGTTCTAATTTACACTATTTAATAAGAGTAATTGCTGAAGTTCTTTATGTAAAATATTTATTTTGTTTATTTGTATCAGAGGTATCATTACTATTATTAATTTATTTTTCTGGATGAACAGAAAAGATACTCATGTCATGTTGCAAACCCCACAATATTTGAAGAGTGGGTACAAGATTTGAAGTCAATCAACTTATTCCAAAGACCTTTGTTTGATGATTATCAATTATCGATACATCTACACAGGAAAAAAATTTTCAAGAAAAAACAAGAAAGGAGTGGGAAAGGAATAAATTTGGAATTGGTGAAGGGCTGTCTGATGTTGCTCATTTATGCCTCTACCATCTTTTACCTTTCAGATGTATGACAACAATGCACCAATAAAAAACATATATAGGTGCCTCAGTAGAAAATATTCCATTATTAACAAATGTTAATTTAATATTTTTTCTTGTGACATAATCTAGAGTTGCCAGCCCATGCCACCAAAATACTAAAATTTAGTAAAAGACACATATTTTCTAATCATTTATCTGAATTATTTAATTGGAAGTGTCAATCAAATTATTAATTTGATTATTGTGTGCTAAGGAAAGAAATTCATTCAAAGGATATACTCTAGTGAACTCTTACAGTATAGAAAGTATGGGTCGATGATATAAATACTGATGAATCCAAAATGAAGAAATAGTCAAGCTATTTATTTATTTATTTATTTATTTATTTATTTATTTTGTGGGTCTGGGGATGGAACCACTGAGCTACAGCCCCTGACCTATTTTTTATTCTTTATTTTGAAACCGGGTCTCACTGAGTTGCAGAGGGCCTCACTAAGTAGCTGAGGCTGTCCACGAACTGCGATCCTCCAGGTCTCAGCCTCCCAAATGCTGGGATTACAAGCATGCGCCACCATGCCCAGCTTATAGTCAAGCTTTTAGGTAAACAGACAAATGTAAAAAATATTGTAAGGAAACTAACCCATTATTACAGTATTATGAAGTAAACTGAAATCTGTACATAAACAAGATAAATAAATAATTAAGAAGTAAATGGGAAGATGTCCATCATCTTTGAGAGTAGCAGTCTAAGATGAGCACTAAAGCATATAAATTAGACAAGCAAATGGGAAAGGTATACTAGATGATATTACCAAGATAATTTTAGAAAGATTTCTAAAGAAAGCTATCACCACATTTAATTAGTGTCAGTAAAATGATACTGAGAATGTAAAACCATTGTAAAATTTTTTTCAGAATTATGTTGTTTACACTTGAATATGGAATGTCCCCCATATACTCATGTTTAGAAGACTTGGGCCCAGAGAAGCCATTTTTTGAGGTGGGAATTTTGGAAAGTGATTGAATATGAGGGTTCTACCCTCATCAAGAGATTGACCCATTAATGTGTTCATAGCTGAGTGGATCACTGAAAGGTGGTAGAAACTGCAGGAGATAAAAAAAAAATATTGAAGTTGAATCTTTGGGGGTCTTCCTTAGAGGACCACATCTTGTCCTCTGCCTGCTTCCTCTGCCTGTTGGCTGCATGAGGTGAACAACTCTTCCCCATCACTCTCCCTGCCACGATGTTCTTCCTTAAGCACAGGTGCACAGCAGTGAAGCCAGCCAACAAAGGACTAAAACCAGGAGCCAAAATAAATCTATAGAGACCCTGTTTCCAAATAAAAATATAAAAAATAGGTGTCTGGGACTGTAGCCCAGAGGTAGAAGGGTTTCCAGGAACTCCAGTACCACCAAAAATTAAATAAATAAAATAAAATAAATAAATAAATCTTCCTTCCTGAAGTGGGTTTTTTAGGTATTTTTACATAGTTGCTGCAAATGTACCATCATATGTTTCTAAAATAATATTTTATTTATAAAATATTATTTTATTTTTATATTATTTTATTTATAAAATATTATTTTATTTTATAATATTATTTTATAATATTATAAAAATAAAATTTGTATTTGTAGCACATTTCTCAAATTCATATTAGACTGGATTTTTTGTTAACTCCCCTCAATCCAATTGCAATAACACATACACACACATACACAAACCCATACATACATACACACAAAAAATAACAACAACTATTACTACTACTACAAACACAAAACCATTACATAGTGTTTCATAAAAAAACTTATTTACTCGTAATTACTAGATGTTTGGTTGACCCATTATTCAATAAATATTTATGAGTTTTACAGTATGCCTATACTTTTCCAGTTGTCAAAAGTATATGTGCGATAAAAAAATCCAAAGACCATGCTCTCTTGCTCTCTTTGCTTTTCTTTCTAGTGAGAAAAAAAAAATGAAGATAGGGTGGAATAAGTAATTGTAAGTGGCATGAAGGAAATTTGAGTGTTTCATGGGGAAACAGATTATTGAGAAGAAAGAGTATTTCATTGAAAGTTTAAGAGTAGGTCACAGAAAAACAATATTTTGGGTTAGTGGAACAGAAAATATTGTAGTAGTTCCCCAAGATTGAATTAATATGACAGTTCTGCAGCAACATACTGAGGTAGGATGACTGAGCAATAATGACAGTTATAAAACCTGAGAGACAGCAACCAGGTGAAAACCAAAAATTTTAGTTTCTAGAATAGAAAAATAATAAAATAAGTAGTGATACTGCTGGGGGCATGGTCTCTCAGTGAGGGAGAGGATGCTCCAATTACTCCCTCCCACATTACATGGATGAAAAGAAATTCTCCAACCCAGTTCAAGATGAATAAGTGCATCTGTCCAATAAAAACATGAGAAGAGGAAAATTCCAAAAACATAAAAAGACAATATGTATATAGTCTTTTACTTACTTTCTGAGCAGAAGCCTACTTTTGTTGTTGTTGTTCTATTTTTCTCTGTTGTATCTACTTTGAATATTCCAGGACAAATATACACTTTGGCCTTACTTTTCACTGAATCAGTGGCTATTTCTGGTGGTGAGTCCATCTAGGCATTAGAGTAAGAATGGAGCAGAATGGGAAGGAGCTCAGGGTCTATCTGACTGTAGAGCAGAGCACAGGGTGCTTTCATTTGGAATTGGCAGTCTGATCTCTGGGATAAGCAGAATGGCTTACATAAGGCAAAAACTTGGGATAGAATAGGTTCAGGAGGAAAACAATGACCCTGTGACATCCTACAGTGAGCCCCATGAGACCTCCCTCATACCCCAAAACGTCTCAAGCACAGACTTACATGCCCCCACACCTCCCCTCAGCACACAGCCTGAGGCTTTCAGAATGAGGGCAAGAACAGAATCCAGCTCATCCCAGTGTCAGAATAAGTAGGAGAGCAGCAGCCCTACCCATAATCTCAGTAGCAGAGCTTCTCTCAGGGTGAGATCTAACCTGCATAAGACAATTGTCCAACAGAGGCTGCTAGGCAAAGGGCACAAAATTCACGCTACACTCTTATAACATATTCTTCCTGTTTGTTCAAAGCTGAAAACAAGCAAAAGGCACATTACTTGTTTCACACAAACTTTCATATAGTTGTGAGAGTGTACCACCAAAACCTAGAAAGGAAGATCTTAATTTCAAAAACCTTCTTAGAAAAACTGAAAATCTTCATACATTTATTGCATTAATTGCTTTATGGAAAGTGATTTCCAGCACCTCTTTTATTTGTATTTCATCAAAGTTATAACTTAATGTATTTTATCAGTTAATCAGATGCTCTAGAAACCTTCCTTTATCTTCCCTGGGTTCATCACCTTGCCTTTTGTTCAGTCCTTGTTTTATGTCTGCTGTCCATCGCCTACAATTTTTCTTACTCTTTTTTCTATTTACTTTATTTTATTCCTTTATCCAATTTAATTTGTTATGCTATTATTAATGCTTAAATTTAAGCATCTTTTATATTATTTATTATCTCATTGGTTAGTAGAATTTTATATATTATTAATAATAATAATGTTTATAACACATTTTGATATATAGTTAGTACTAAACTTATCTGTTATTGGCAGTTTCTCTCTCCACTCAAACTGGCACAGGTGGTGGAGCTTAACACTTTGATTTTGATTGTGCTGATTAGATGTGTGGAAGCTAAGATACAACTTCAGCCTGGTGCTGATTACAAATAGATAACTACACACTAAGTGATACTCACATAAAAGAGAAACAGAAAGCAATCTAAATAGATATGAAGATTCGGGTAAGGTGGAACACACTTGTAATCCCAGCATTTGGGAGGCTGAGACAGGAGGATCGTGGTACGTGGACAGCCTCTTAGTGAGGCCCTTTGCAACTTAGTGAGACCCTGTTTCAAAATAAAGAATAAAAAATAGGGATGGGGTATAGCTCAGGGGTAGAATGACCCTGGGTTCCATGTCCAGTACTGCAAAAATAAAAATAAAAAATAAATAGATAAGAAAATATAGAGTCTCAGAAAACATGAAGAAATCTGCCAATTAGATGACTCTAAAAGTTTATAATACACCAATAATTTAATTCACAGGTATTAAAATCAGTAATATTCTGGACTGTATTAGATTCTTGAATCCAAAAAGTTGGTTGTTAAAATGAAAAATGAACTAAAAAATATAAAAAGAATGAACTGATAAAATGTAGCAAATGGGAAAATCATTTTAATACAGAAATATAGGTTTTAAAAATAATAAAATAGAAATCCTAGAAATGAAAGGGTTAATGAAATGAATAAGAATTTAATTAAAAATCTCACCAATGGCCGGGCATGGTGGCATATGCTTGTAATCTCCACGCTTGGGAGGCGGAGACAGGAGGATTGCGCAGGTTGGAAGCCAGCCGCGCTGATTAAGAGACCATGTTTCCAAATAAAAAAGTATACAAAATAGGTCTGAGAGTGTAGTCAGGAGGTAGGAGGGTTTCCAGGAACCCCAGTACCACCAAAAAAAAAAAAATCTCCCCAATGAATTAGACTATGTCAGGCCTTGAAGACAAGATATATAAACTTGAACTCTCAGTAAGAAATTAAGAAAATAAGTATAAAATTATGATCAAATATGATAACAGTAACATAACAGTAAGAGGTCTTGATTCTCTAATAGTGGACTAATACCTATACTATACAAAGGACATAAAAAGATATAACACAAAAAAATAACTCAATAAAGAAATGGACAGATCCTGGCGAGGATGTGGAGAAGTGGGAACTCTAAAATATTGTTGGTGGGATTGCAAATTAGTGCAACCATTTTGAAAAACATTATGGAGAATCATCAGAAGAATGGGAACAAATCTACCATTTGATCCAGCAATACCACTTCTGGGTATCTACCCAAAAGAATGGAAACCAAACTAACAAACTAATGCATGTGTATCTATGCTCATAGCTGCACAATTCACCATAGCCAAACTATGGAACCAGCCAAGATGTCCATCAAGAGATGAATGGATTACAAAACTGTGGAATATGTACACAATGGAATTTTACTTAGCCATTAAAAAAACTCAATTACATCATTTTCAGGGAAATGAATGGAACTGGAGGACATTATGCTAAGTGAAATTAGTCAGTCACAAAAAATAAGAAATCAGATGCTTTTCCTAATATGTGAGAGCTAGGGAGAAATGGGTCATAGGAGGAACTCTAGATGAAAAAGGAAATCTTATAGAGGAGCAAACAAGACAACATAAAGGAGGAGAAAGATGGGGGGGGGAAAGGAAAATCTCTAAAACACACAATGTACTTAAACATATCGAAGTCAACCACTAAGCCGAGCAAGGGAGGAAGGGAAGAGGAGGGAATGGGGTGGGAATTGGGTAGGGGTTAAATCAGTGATGTGTACATGTATGTACACACAAGATTTTTTTACCACAATATGATGTATGAATATAAAGCACCAATAAAACTTTAAAAATAATAAAAAATATAAAAATGTATGATTGTAAGGCAAAAAAGAGAGAAATGGACACTTTAAATATACAGACATTTCACCAAAAATACAAAAAACCAATATAGAAATGTTCAACATCATTAGCAATCAGAGAAATGCAAATCAAAACTTCAAGGAGTTTTACCTAGCACAAACTAGGAGGAGAATCATTAAGAATAGCAACAATAATAAAAGCTAGTGATGATGTGGATAAATAGGAAATCTTGTACACTGTTGGTGGGATTTTAAATGAATGCAGCCACTCTGAAGACAGTGTGAATATTTCTCAGAAAACTAAAATTGGTCACTATATGACCAACTATACCTCTCTTGAGTGTTGTATCAAATAAATTGAAACCAAAGTAAATGGAATCATAATATGATCCAACAATACCTCTCCTGTGTATTGTATCAAATGAATTAAAATCAGAGTAGTATAGTAATACATGCATATCCATTTTTATACCTGCATAATTCACAATAGACAAATTATGAAACTAGCTCTCTTGTTCATTAAAAGATGAATTCATTACAGAATTATGGGATATATAGACAATGGAATTCTACTCATCACTGTAGAAAAAATTATATCACTTGTAGAAAAATGGCTGTTATATATTTTCTCTCAGATATGGAAGTTTGGGAGTAATTTGGATGCAACAGGTAATGTAAATAAACAAAAAGGAACTTCAGTAGAGCAATGGAGGAGGTTTAGAGGAGGAATATAGTGGTGGGAGGGATAACTAATGAAGAAAACTCTTTAAAAATGTTTTGTATCTATATTAATAATATGTGCTGGGAAGGGGAGGGGAGCTGGGAGAAGCTCGCCAAGTGTTGTGTGTGTATACGTCTCTATAACCCTGATCTTCATTATGATGTGAGAAAACAATGCACAAATAAAAGTATATTGTTAAAAAGAGGATATTAAAAATGTTGAAACAGAAGAAGGCAGTATTTCAAATTACAAAGATAAATGATGAAAAAGGAGAGATTAGCACCTAAAGTGTAGAAATCCTGATGGCTATCAGAAACTACTTTGAAAAATTATACTGCAATAAAATGGAAAATCCAGAAGAAATTGACAACTTTCTAGATAAGTACAATCTTCCTAAACTGAGTCAAGGAGATATTGAACATTTAAACCAACCAATAGCAATCAAAGAGATTGAAATACCAATAAAGTACCTGCCATCACAGAAAAGCCCATGACCACATGGTTTCCCAAGTGAATTTTATAAAACCTTTATCAAAGAGCTAATTCCAATACTCATCAATCTATTTTGTGAAATAGAAAGAAACAGGATCTCCCAAATGCATTCTCTGAAGTATATCGTGTTTATAGCATCAAAATTTACAATAGCCCAATTGTGGAACAAAATGGGTGTTCATCAACAGATGAATTATTCACAAAATTATGGGATATACATACAGTGGAATTCTACTCAACCATAAAGAAGAACAAAATTATATCATTTGCAAGAGAATAGATGGACCTGGACTACATTATGTTAAGTGAAATTATCCAGTCACAGAAAGTGATGGTTCATATATTATCTCTCATATGTGGAAGGTAGGAAATAATTAGAAAATAAGAGGGAATTTAGAGAATGGAGGAGGAGATCCATTGGAACAATGAATATAGTTTTGGGGAAGGAGATGGGAGAGATGAAGAATTAATGAAGAAGACATCTCCCCCAATACTATATATATGGACACCAATATCAATGTGTCCTATGAGGAAGGGATTGGGAGAGTGGAGAACAATCCATGCAAAATCTCACCAAGCATTGTGTGCATGTTTGTCACTATCACTATGAACTGCACTATGATGTGAGATTAAAATAAACCAATAAAATATAAAAATTAAATAAATGAAGAAGACCAAATGAGAATACTTAGAATGAGAAAAAAAGATTTACCATTCTGTACCTAATTAAGATGTATGATTGCAATGTTCCAATAAAAATAAGAGGTTCATATCTCAGCTAATAAATCAAACTTGTATAAAAATAAGGATGCAGGCTTATGACAGTGATGACATTTTCAGTGAAATATAACAGACAATATCCCAATTCTTGGTAATGAAATAAGTATTCATAAACAAGAGAAATTTAGAATCTCAAATAGATAAGATCAAAAGAATAACCTCTCCATAACATATTATAATTAAAATGTCAAATACACAGAAAAAGGATAAAATTTTAAAAGCCTCAAGATCAGTATGTCAAGTTACATTTAGAGGTAACCCAATCAGAATGACATCTGATTTCTCAACAGATACTATAATATCCAGGAAGACTTGGACAAATTGGCTTCAAGCTCTGAACAAAAGATAGCTGCCACCCTAAATTACTATATCCAACAATGCTATCTTTCAGAATTGAAAGAGAAATAAAAACATTCTCAAAATTATGCTAAAAGAATTCATAACTACTAAGCTAGAATTACAGAGAATACTTAAAGAAATATTCCATGCAGAAGAATTTAAAAAAATAGAAATTCCAGGGCTCAAGAAAATTTGAATCTTAGAAGAGTGGTTAAGCAAATGATGATTAAGAGTAAATTAAACATTAGAAATTAATCAAAGTTTCAGGAAATAATAAATACCTCTCCTTAATAACACTGAATGTAAGTGGTCTCAACTTTCCAATTAAAAGACACTGGCAAAGTGGATCAAAGAGCCAGCCCCAACGATCTATAGTCCTGAGCAACTCACTTTTTAGGTAAAGAAATCCATAAGCTAGAAATGGAGAAAATAATGTTAAATAAAATAAGCCTGACTTATCAAGTGGAAGGTCATATATTTAATCTACTTTGTGAAATCTCTAAGATGATTATAAAAATAGAAGGGAGACAAATAGATTAGAGGAGGTATCTAGGGCAAAAGGGAGAGAGAGAGAGAGAGAGAGAGAGAGAGAGAGAGAGAGAGAGAGAGAGAGAGAGAAATCAGGAATGATATTGACAAAATTATGTTATCTATATGTATTAATATACTACAAAGAATTAAACTATTATGTATAAATATAATGTATTAATACATTTTTAAACAAGAGTTGATGACCATAAACATGAGAACTGTCTTTTCCAAGCAATGGATAAATCATGCCAGGTATAAAGTTTGGAGAAGCTCACTGTGACAATTAGGATGAGTGTAACTTGAATGCGTAAGAGCACTGAAAATATATCAGCATTGAGACTGAAAGGTTTTCCAGGGGCCACTGGGCAGATCCTTACAAACAATGGCAAAAAATTATTTTAATTTGGAATAGAAAACAAAAAAAGAAATTCAGAGAAATGATTTTATTGATTACATCTATTACTACTTTCTGTCAATCTTATAAATGTATACATGTCTGAATAATGTAAGATATTGTTTATCCTTTTTGTAAACAAGGAGTGTTTGCAGAACAAATAATTTGATAGCTTACTTACTTTTTGTTATGAAATTTGAGATGAGTTGCATTAATTTAGTTGGAAATATAAAGCTCTCCTAATTCATATAACTTACCACATTACTGTCACTTTGGTCTTTTAAATCACCTAAGGTTAAGATTAAGATCCTTTCCTAGCAAAATTAGTCATCCACAGCACAATCTGAGATCAGGCATTTCTTTGAATATTGTCATTGGAAATGACTTTTTTAAAAGTAGAATATTGAAGAAGTAAGAAGAGTCATTTCTCTGTGTTTTAATTTTTATAAAACTATGTAATAACAAAGAACAGCTTTAACTTCTAAACTTAGAAGAAATTAAAGATAATATTAGATTTAATGGGATGAAAGTCTTCTCAGAAATGTATGGTCTTACAAAAGATTCATAGTTTTTGCACTTTTTTGTAACTAAATGAGGGCATAGAACTGTCTCGCAGTGGCATCATGTCTCACTCAAAAATAAATAGCTTTTCATTATGGGCATTTTTTGATATATTTTATGATGCTTTTGAGACGTTATAATGAGTAGCAGATCAAGTTCTTCTCAATGAATAGGTAAGTGCATATTCTCTCTTGAACTAGGTGCAAAACCACTATGCAAAAATCACATAATCCTCATGTGAGTTATGTCCTCAAAACAAATTCAAAATTATTTCAAACACTTTAAAATAACTTGAAATGGAAATTAGATTTGATGAATAAAATATCTGGGGTAATACACAGGATAAGCAATTGAAATGGACTTGAGATAATTATTTTTTTCCAATATTTAAGACATTTTTTTTCATTTTCAGGCAAGTTTTTCATTAGACACCTCACTAAATTGTCAAAGTAAGATATTTTTGTTATGTCTATAAAAACCTGATGTTAGAATTAAATTATTTTCTTTAAAAACAGACACATAGACAAAGGAACCAAAAACACACTGGAAAAACAAGAGCCTCTTCAACATATTTTTTGGTATTTGTTGTTTAACCATATGCAATAAAATGGAAACAAACCCCTTTCTCACCCTGCACAAGATTCATTGAAGATGGATTAAAGACTTGGAAATCAGACCAGAAACCTTGTAGTTCCCAAAAGAGGGCATAGGTCCAACGCTTCAACATAGAGGTACAGGTAAAAACTTTCTCAAGCCGGGCATGACGGTGCATGTTTGTAATTACTTTGCTTAGGAGACTGAGACAGGAGGATCACACAGGTTCAAAGCCAGCCTCAGCTACTTAGTGAGGCTCTCAGCAACTTAGTGAGACCCTGTTTCCAAATAAAATATAGAATAGGTCTAGGAGTATAGCCAGGAGGTAGAAAGCCTCTGGGTTCCACTCCCAGTGTCCCCCCCAAAAAAAAATTCTCAATAAGATCTCAAGCACACAAGAAATTAAAAGAAGAATAAGTATATGGGATTGCACTAAACTGAAGAGCTTCTGTACAGAAAAAGCACTACCAAGAACATCAACAAAAAGCCAACAGAATGGGAGAAAAATGTTACCAACTATTCCTTTGATAGAGGACTAATATCAGAGAACTCATGAAATCCACTGCTAAGAAAACAAATAACCCAATTAAAAAATGGGCAAGTGAACTAAATAGACATTTCACAAAAGAAGAAATTCAAGTGATCAATAAATGCATAAAATGTTCAATATCATTAGCAGTTAGAGAGATGCAAATCAAAACTACCCTGATACTTCTCCTAACTCCAACTAGAATGACAATCATTCTAAACACAAATAACGACAAATGCTGTCGAGGATGTCGAGAAGTGGGAACTTTACTACATTGTTGGAAGAATTGCAAATATGTGCAACCACTTTGAAAAACAGCATTTTTTCCAAAGAAAATTGGAACAAATTTACCATATTCCAGCAATACCACTTCTGGGTATCTACCCAAAAGAATGGAAACCAAACTACCAAATTTTTACATGCATATCTATGTTCATAGTTGCACAAATCACAATTGCCCAACCATGAAACCAGTCAAGATGTTCACCAACAGATAAATGGATTATAAAAGTATGGGGTATTTAGACATGTAATTTTACTCAGCCATAAAGAAGAACAACATTATGTAATTTGCAAGGAGATGGGTGGAACTGGAGAACAGTATGCCAAGAAAGATTAGTCAGTCACAAAAAGTAAAAACTGGATACTCTAATATGGGAAGGCTAGGGAGACAACCAGCCACAGAAGAAACTCCGGATGAGAAAGCTTAAACCATAGATGAGCAAATAAGGCAACATAACTGAGAATAATGGGGGGGTAGATTTCTTACTGTACATGTTGTGCACTCACAAACATGACAATCAATCACTAAGCTGAACATGAGAAGGAGGGAGGGAGAGGGATAAATGAGAGATGTGTACATGTGTGCCTCTGCCATCTTGTAGTCCATGAAGATGTATGGCTACAATGTACCAACAAAAAGTAAAATAAAATAAAATTTCTAAAACAAACAATAGAAACCACATTAATAATTGATTCTTATTTTTCATTCATCCCCAACATACTACTCATGTTAATAACTTTGAATATATCTGGAGCTTAACAGATGCTATGGTTTAACTTCTCAGAAAGATTTAAGTAATTTTTTCCCCTAAAGTTCATCTGATGTACTTTTCATGTCATAGGCAATTCTTAATGATAGGATGTGGAAATGCCTGCTTGCACCAATTTATTTTCTCCAGTAACTTTCTATATTACCTGAATTTCTCTTCGTTAAACCTTTTTTGATCATAGCATTGCGCCTCTGGAAGTTTCTTTTAAAGTAAGGCTAATGTAAAAATCTTAATTCATTATTTAATGTTACATAATGTTGCATATCAAATTGAGAAACAGAATTAAGAGACACCCCCAAGGCAATAAAACTTAAAATAATTATTTTGTGAAAGACAAGAAGAAAGGTTGGATCAAGAAGGTGAAAACAGGGGAGGCAATATTTAGGAATGTGGGAAGATTCTACAATCATATTCTTAACACAGAACTAATATTTTTGGTTCTATATTTTATATCCTGATAAACTGTTATTACTCTGAGTACATACAACATTTGGCATATGTGGAAGGCATTCAGTAAATGTTATGGAAAATTAAAAAAACAAACAGATAAAGGTAGACTCAAGCACCCCAAATTCAAGGCCAGGAGGACATAACAGACTGTCCTACAATCACATATACTTCCAAATAAGTTTGACCCTCTGAAACCCCTGAATACTGCAGTTCATGTTTTGGGAGCCATAGTTTTTATTAGATTGGAACATTCCAAACCCACAGATTGACACCAGGGTCCTCCACTCCTAACACCCTTCCAAAAATTTGTTTGTGTCCTTTTTCTTCTCCATTTCCAAAAACTGTTCCATGAATATTCTTTATGTTGTCCAGTCCTTTCCTTATTGGTACTTTATCAATACAAATTACTTTGCCAATATAATATTTTTAAATAACTGATGCACAATCGGTCGTGGTGGCATACGCTTGTAATCCTAGCATTCAGGAGGCTGAGACCCAGTGTATCACGGTTTGCAGACAGCCTCAGCTACTTAGTGAGGCCCTCTGCAACTTACAGAGACCCTTTTTCAAAATAAAGAATAAAAAATAGGGCAGGGGTGTAGCTCGGGAGGTTGAATGCCTCAGGGTTCCATCCATAGACCCAGACGCAAAAAAAGCAATAACTGATGCCCCTCTTCCAGTGTATTATTTTTTGCCATTAAAATTTAAAGCCACATGTGGTGGCACAAGCTTATAATCTCAGCCTAAAAGAGGCTGAGCCAGGAGGATCACGGTTCACAGTCAGCCTCAGGTATTTAGTGAGGCCCTTTGCCACTCAGTGAAAGCCTGTTTCAAAATTAAAAAGACTAAAAAAATAAGGCTGGGGTTGTAGCTTGGAGGTACAATGCCCCTGGGTTCCATCCTCAGTACCAAAAAAAAAAAAAAAATGAGAAGTGTGCACAATTCTTTCATAGTATGTTCAACATTAGTTTCAAATTGCTTTTAAAATGTTGCAAGACCCAGAAGTGGCAGCACAAACCTGTAATCACAGTACTTGAGAGACTGAGTCAAGAGGATTATAAGTTTGAGGCCAGCTTCAGCAATTTAAGGTGGCCCTCAGCAACTTAGTAAGACCCTGTTTCAAAATAAAAACTTAAGTAGGAGTGGGGGTATAGCCCAGAGGACTAAATCCCATTGGTTTGATCCCTGGTACAACATAAAATAAATAATGTATTGTAAGGCACTAATAAATTATACTTTTTGGACTTCTGAAAAACAAGGCATTATTAATTAAACATTATGATGATTTTCTTACACTTTGAAAGAATGCTTTATTTAGCAATCAAAATCTTCCCTTTGTGAGCTTTTAGTTTATTTTTGGATCTTTTAAGAAAATGTAAGAAAAAATGAGAGAAAGAAGATTATTGCAAATACATGGATTTACAATGTATGCATATTTTTTAATGATTATCACCGTAATTTAACAATGATGTAGAGAAGACAAATAGGGAAGGACCTGACGACTCAGGACTGATAGCAGAATTCAGAATTGAGTGAAAATTATATATAAGCCTGAATATATATTGTGGTACTGGGGATAGAACCCAGGGGCATTCTACCTCTGAGCTACATCTCCGGCCTTATATTTTATTCTTTATTTTTAAAACACAGTCTCTCTGAGTTGCAAAGGGTCTCACTAAGTATCTGAAGCTGATCCTTGAACTGCAGTCACTAAATATCTGCGATCACTAAGTAGCTCTTTAAGTAGCTGATCCGCGAACTGTGATCCTCCTGTCTCAGTCTCCCAAATGCTGGGATTACAAGCATGCATCACCACACTGGGTAGCCTCTGATACTTTAAAATTTAATTTTTCTTTGCCATATGTGATGTTTTCAGGACGTGAGATGGCATTGCCCCTCTCAAGCTTATGAAAGAAAAGGATACTTTTCAGATAATTCAAACAAAGGCATGTACATTCTCTGTTTTCTGGCCGTCAGTTTTGCTTTCATTAACATGAGTGTCTGCTTTGGATGTGTTCCTGACAGTAGTGTTTTGTGTGGGGAAATCCATCAGCAGATGTTATCAAATAAAATTTACTCAATTTCTAAAGAAAGAAAATATGTCACCCAAAATGATTCAAATATTAACAATTATGGGTTACTATACCTTGAACATTGATGGATAAAATAAAGTTTGCTATTAATTTGATCAGAAAAAAAGTATGATTAGCATTTCTTAGCTTTTCAAAGGGAGGTTTTGACTATGTTAATGTGTGGTTACACTAAAAATGGAAATTCCCATCACTTTCTCCTGCAGTAAACTACTTTCTGCTACTTGGACAAAACACTTAGAGTAATTGAATATAATTTTTTTTAGGGAATGCTCTACACTTAGGGTTCCAAATATTTTTGAGTTTATCCTAACCTTGATTTTTAATCTAGAGTGGAAAGGGATTATCCACCTGTGTGTGAAAGTGACTACATTAGATTTTAAAACTCTCAAAAATGGATTGTTATTATAAAGTTTATTATATAATACGTTTTGTTTTCTTAACTAAAGTGTTTATCTTATGTAAAATCAGACTGAGATTTGAAATCTCTTTTGTTCTGTTAAAGAGAAAAACTTTCTCCTTACAGAGGAAAATGATACTATATAATTTCTGAAATAAAATTGTATTTAATAGAATTTGCTTATTTCATAGCAGCAATAGCTGAATAATTTTGACTGCAAGTCCACTGTGAATCCAAAGCAAACATTTCCAAGCTTTGACTTGTAAAATCCTTTTAGTAATACAGGGTTTCAACCCACATTTTCTTTAAGGATCCAAAGCATTGACTCTCTTGGGAACTATAAAACTCTCAGCTTGAGCATTTGGTTAAAGCATTTCTGTGAACATAATGATGACTCAGAGCCATATTTGTTCTTGAGTAGTTTTTAATTTGGCTAATAAATCCAAATGGTCCATATCATGGCCCATATATAGGTTACATGTATAAAAACTATGGCAAAGTAATGAAAACTTACACACACACACACACACACACACACACACACACACACACACAATCTTATAGGAAAAACAATAGGAATTGGCAAAAAAATGATGACACATTTTGGAGGAGCCTGAGTTTGAGCTGAATTTAGAGATGGAGAGAGTGGTTCGTAATGGAAGACAGAAAAAGAAGAAATTCCTTACCAAGCAGCTGGATGAACAAATAAATGGAAGGAGGAACTTAATGTCATTTAAATCCTAGATGAAATAGGTCAACAAATGTGTACTTATAATATATACCAAAAAAAAAAAAAATAGGCGGAGACAGGATGATCGCGCAGGTTCAAAGCCAGCCGCGCTGGTTTAAGAGACGCTGTTTCCAAATAAAAGGTATAAAAAAATAGGTCTCGGAGTATACCCCGGAGGTAAAAGGGCTTCCAGGAACCCCAGTACCACCCAAAAAATAATATATACAAAAAATAATACTACAAGACCACAGTTCAAAATGGCAAAAAATACTGTTTATTATTTGAGAACAACTTACATCTATTTATGTGCTTCATGTATTAAAAAAGTCATATTTAATTGATAATTTTTGTGTCTCATCATGGAAGAAAACATTACTGGATATCAGATTTAATTTATGCATTAACAAATCTTCATGCGGCTTATATATTTTAATGTATTAAAGCATGAAGCAGCTTGTCCGTAGTACTTCAGCTCGGCTATTATTGCCCAAGTGTCTGTTTTTTATTTGTTAGACTAAAGAACTATGAGATATAGTTTTGTTCATTGGCTTTTGATTTGATTGCCAATGACTTATAGTTACTCTTTTCTGCAGATATTTCCCCTCAACAAAACAAGAAAATTGCTAGCCAATTGCCAGTGATAGGAGGACATAGGAATGAAACCCTCAGCCCTTTGTGTCTGGCTGAGACAAAATTCTTTATGCAACTCAGGTTTCAAGCTGTCGTGGTACCAAACTAAAGCTGGACTCCAGCAGAAACGATATCCTGAATTAGCTGAGTCTCACCTGTCCCCATTCCCTCATTTTTATCTACTGGGGACATTTCCCCTGTAAATCTCTCTGAGAGGGAGCTCTACTCAAATTTTTGCTTCTAAGAAACCCTGACAAAGCTGGTTTTCTATTACAAGGTAAACTGCTAAAGAGACTTTTGGTTACACTTAAAGATCTTAGAGAAACCAACTAAGAAAGAAAATGCCAACTGTAGTACAAATAGTGACTCATTTTCAAAATTAACAAATTCCTCTCATTTAATTGGTCACAACTTCTTATGACCTCATTTGAATAGCGAAAGACTTCTTGTCATTTTCCTTTTTAGTTTTTCTCATAGCCCATTTGATATTATTTTAGCTCAAAGTTGGCTAGGTGTAGGGGGAGAGGGCACCAAGTATAGTTTAAATGTATACCATTTATGTTCAATAAAAATTTTTTTAAAAAGTTGGCTAGGTGCACAAATAAAAGGGAATAAGCAAATATTTTTCCCCAGATGAGAAGTAGGAATATTTTCAAATGTCTTGATCTCTTCCAACCTAGAAAGCCCTTAAAGTTAAGGTATTGCATTTTTCCTATAACTTTTGGTAAATTGAACTTATTCTGCAGAGCTATTGAATGTGTAAATGATATTCCCTTCTCTGATGGTGTTTTGAGGAATATCATAAAAATTGAATTCTAAACTATCATTTTGAAGTGAAGGTGAGGAATTTCTTCTCAGAGAAGTCTCAGTTTTATTGCATTACCCATGTCTGTGATATAGTTACAATTTAGACTTCAAGCACTTTTATTCTAGGCTAAATTGACCCTTCTTCCTAGTCATCATCTTAATGATCCTCTGTTAAAAAAAAAAAAAAAAGCATAAAATTTTGCTTAATCTAAAAACTGACCTAAAAAGTTAATGATATTATTTGACTCAGACCCTGGGGTTTTAAACTATACATACACTAAACTTGACCATGTGTTGAGTTCCTTCTTTTTGAAATGAACAGTGTTATTTTTAAGGTAATATGAAATGTAGGTCAATTATGTATATATTATATATGTGTATGTCTGTGTGTGTATGTATATATATATATTATATATATATATATGTATATATATATATATATATATATAATCTTTTTATATATATATTAGATACTTTTTTGGTGGTGCTGGGGTTCCTGGAAGCCCTTCTACCTCTGGGCTATCCTCCCAGACCTATTTTATGCTTTTATATTTTTGGAAATAGGGTCTCTTAAGCCAGCATATCTGGCTTCCAACCAGCATGATCCTCCTGTCTCCGCCTCCCAAATGCTGGGATTACAAGCATGTGCCACCACGCCCGGATATATTAGATCCTTTTTATTATTTTTTCTCATCATCAATCTCATTCAGGATTTAGAGTTTGAGGGAGTTTAATAATATAATCAATAAGTCTTTTTAGACACTTGTTTCCATCCCAGGAGAGTCAAGAGGCATTGGATGAAGCTCAGAATATTCACATGTAACACATACCTCAAGTGAATATTTATGATTTTGACCTTCCAATCATGGTCAAGGCAATTAATTTTTTATATATTAATTGAGTGAAAGTTTTGATGACCTGTTATTCCTAATATTCCCATTATTTCTTAAAGCAAATAATTTTCATTACCCTATATCACAGCTTCACACTTGATTATGTTTACTTAATAATATAGTAGAATACAGGCCACAAATCCAATTCCTAAGACTATTGAAGGCCACCTTACTCAAAGGTATAAGTTCCTTCTATGATTTACAAAGTTTCTTTCTCTCAGTCAACTTCAACCTCCTATATGAGGAAGATGGGAGTGAGAAGGGACCCGGGAAAAAGCCCACCAGTGCTCCTACTTTCATGAATACTCCTACTTTCATGAATTAAATAAGATTTATTTTTATTTGGAAGTGGAAATGTAATCACACATAAATTTTCTCCACATGGTTCCAGGTTTGTTTTTTCCCCCATTTTGGTCAGGAGCTATTTGGCTGCCACACAATTAGTTCATTCTTAAATTCAACCTCCCAAAATTTGATTCTCACTTTCCTATCTGTTTACCACAGGCTCACTACGTTTTTTTATTGGCAAAGAAATTCAGGATTAAATCAGAATAAATGCACAATGATCCACTAAATCAATAATCAATGCAAATAATTTAATAAAAAAAAAGACTTTTATTCTGAGACTATAAATATACTAAGAAACAACTAGCCGGGGTTCTATTATCACTAAGATCCTAAACATTTAGGATTGTCTTGTACAATATTTGAATAAAAATGAAAGAAAATTGCCCAGGCAAAAATATATGCTATACACATAACTGAATGTAAAAGAGACAGGAGGCTTCTCACCAGGTTAGGAAAGAAGACAAATTTATTTTAAGAAAATAATCAGAGAAATTTTGCAAAGAGAAATGTTTTAGATTTATATATGGCTAAACAGAAAACCCTTAATTAGTTCTACCTCTAAAATCTGAAGAGAACCAAATTGTCTGAATTAAAAGCCTAATAAGTATGTGTATGTGGGGTTGAAGATAAAATATATAAAGAAAATAAAGGAGAAGCAGAAAAAGGAGAAAGGAAGAAATCAAGAAATCGGAAAAATTAAACAGAAAAGAAAGAAGGGGGAAGTGAAGGGGTTATTTATATACACATATAAATATATAGTGCAACATTAGGTACAACTTTGAAAACTGACAGATTTTTAAATATATTTTTCTAGTAATTTTGAAGTTATTTGAATATGAATATCTGTCATTCAAATGTTCCAAAGCTTTTGACCAAAGTAACTAAAATTTACAATAAAATAAAATAAGACATCACATTCTTCCAGAATCTTATCACAGATTCATTGGCATAAAGCTTCTTCAAAATGAAATGCTAGCCGGGTGTGGTGGCGCACGCTTGTAATCCCCGCGCTTGGGAGGCTGAGACAGGAGGATCTCACGGGTTCGAAGCCAGCCTCAGCTACTTAGTGAGGCTCTCAGCAACTTAGTGAGACCCTGTTTCCAAATAAAATATAAAAAAAGGTCTGGGAGTATAGCCTGGAGGTAGAAATCCTCTGGGTTCCACCCCCAGTACCACCAATAAATAAATAAATAAATAAATAAATAAATAAATAAATAAACAAAATGAAATGCTAGTGAAGGACACAGCACTTGCACACACTAGGAAACACCAAAGTACATTTTTCTGGATGTGCATTCAAAGGGAGGGCTGAGGGAAGGAAGCAAAGAAGCAGAGTGGAACAGGAGCTCGCACTTCTAGAACACTTTCCTCGTAGTCTCTCACGCAGGAGAGTCACCTAGGAAGTTTATGCAATACCATATGTCATTATTCGATCCCCAGAGAATGCGATTAAATAGATGTGAAACTGAGATGTGAGACTTGAATTTTTAATAAGCACCTCCAGTGACTTTGGTGCAGGTGCTACAGGAAGCATGTTTTGAGGAGTCCAGAAATACGAGTGTTCTCATCATGGTGATAGACACAGTAACAGGCTACTGAGAAAGACCATGAGGTGTTTAACACAAAAGATGAAATAGGACAGGCAGCATCTGGTAGTGATGATTCAGTAATGCCTTACCTAAAAAATTTTTAGTGTTTAAAATTTCTGCCAATGTTTTTAATGACTCTGCCACATTCAGCATTTCAAAGTTACAATTAAATAGGGTAACAGTTTGCTTAAAATGGAAAAGTCGTGGATTAAAAAGAAGGTAGGATGGCTTTTTATTCCGTTTTAACATCCCAAAGATAAAAACAAAAGTGAATGGCGGAAATTAAAAATTGGGGTGAGACAGTTTGAAACTCTGATATACTCTGTAAAGGGTGCAGATGC
The DNA here is from genome assembly GCF_963383645.1 of Muscardinus avellanarius. Taxonomy (NCBI): domain Eukaryota; kingdom Metazoa; phylum Chordata; class Mammalia; order Rodentia; family Gliridae; genus Muscardinus; species Muscardinus avellanarius. Next base: position 116,564,576 of record NC_137791.1, on the reverse strand, counting down.
ATAATTTAAGCTTATTAAAGTAGTTCTACTTTTAAAATGTCATCTTGAAGAACATTTTTAATCAATAGTTTATTAAAACAATATTCCACTTGATATACTTTATTTCTGGAATTTTAAATTTTAATGTGACACATATTAATCTGTAGTGTAGTACCAATTATAATGAAACACTCCACATGAGGTATTTTCTTACTTTATTACATTCTATTTCACCAAGATAAGTTCTTATATCTTTGAATGTTTAAAGTTCCATAAGTATAAAATAAATGCTGCTTAGAAATTCATATAAAGCACAGCATATCTTGCCATTTATAGCCCAGTTTTACAGTGATGTCTACGATGACATCAATGTTTAGTGCAATACATGTTTCTGTAGATTGTAATTGTCCCACTAAGAGGCCTCCAGAGGATTTGGAAGTTGTTAGGAAGTAAATTAGTTTTAAGTTTTAGATGCCTTCTTAAGGTGGGAGAAAGATACACACACAAACACACACACACACACACACAAAAAAAAAAACAAACCCAGCCTGTATACGTAATTATTGGGACTTTAGTAAGTCACAGTTTTTTCCCCAAAGGGTAACTTAAGCCAATAATTAAAACAACACAAAATGTTTCTTTTTATTGGGTGACAAAGACACTTGGGAATATATGAAAACTGTGTTGTGTACTTAAGAAAGACAAGATATGTGCGGTTCTATGATATGGGCTGGTGTGTGTTGGTATCAAAAAGGGAAAAAATAATGTAATATTTAGGAAGCAGAAGGCATAAGATTTGTTGTTATTCTTATGTTTGCCTTTTATTCTTAGATTCTTGCTGTTTTTTTTTGTTAATACTAGTATTTTTAAATAATAGGCACTTGAATTTTAATAGCATATTTTTATTTGCGAATCACTCTCATTTGGTTCCCTTTTTTGAATTAAATCTCCTCATAGGTCTTCTCCATAGGATTTGCATACACACTCTGCTTTGCCAGTAATTTAGCATGTACTTATTTTCCAGATATCAACTAAAAATACCTTTCTCCAAGACTTCTATCCACTACCTACTAGATTCTTAGAATTAACTTCTATAGCACTATGCTCATATTTTTTCCCAATACTAACATGTTTACCATTTGTCTTCTCCACAAGACTTTTAGTGTCTTGATGACAGTCTGAAGTAAGTTGTTTGATGATATATATATATATATATATAAATATATATATTTATATATATATATATATATAAATCAGTTTGATTGCATTTTAATTTAACTGTATACAACTCTGTGAGATATATTTTACTATTGATCATAGAGCCTAATCCATTTGCCTATATTCACTCAACCAGTAGATACTTGAAGAAGTATCTAATAGTAAACTTGGAAGTCCTAAATAAAATTTTCTTTACTGTTGCAAAGAGATTGGACAATTGACTAGGTGCCAAAGAATATGTTCCTCAATATCTTATCAGATATTACTTACGCATATGTTGATATGTCTATCTCTAGAGTTCCAGGGCCAGGATCTTTTATTCTATTCATTTGAGGGTGGATTTAGTATTATTATCTTATGTTTTCTCTATAGAAACTAGTTTGTTTGCCTTTAAGTTTTATGGAGTTAATTGGCATGGTGAAGCACATGTATTAATACCAATGATTGGTAACTGGGAGGCTGAGTCAGGAAGGTTGAAAGTTGAAGGCCAGTGTACAGTTTCATAGATAGACTCTTTAAAAATTTTTTTTTAAATTTAAAAAAACTAGCTTACATTTCTGGGTAGGTTCCAGAGTGGCAGAACTCGGGAGTCGTACTGCATCCAGCCTGGCCTATCATAGTTTGCCTCCCACAAATAACATTATACAAAACTGTATTTACAGGAAAACCAGTTAAAAATTAATGGTGTATGCAAAAGTAGTCAAGAACGTCAGAAATACTATTGCAGAACAAGTTGAGGAAGAATCATGTTCCATACTGGGGCCTGGGTAATGTGCTGGGTACCGGGCAGGGAGAAATGAGCAAATCTTTTTTTATTTTTTTATTTTTTTTGGTGGTACTGGGGGTGGAACCCAGAGTCTTTCTGCCTCCAGGCTATATTTCCAGACCTATTTTACATTTTATTTTATTTTATTTCTAGCAGAAATCTATTTATTTATTTATATATTTTATTGGTGCATTGTAATCATATATCACATTGGAATACAAGACTTGAGAGGATATACAAGCACACATCATCCAATTAGCCCTCATCCAGCCCCCATCCCATTCCCTCCCCCTCCCTCGATCCCATGCTTGTTTGTGATTAACTTTGATACATTTGTTTATGTACCTCCTGCGTTTTAAAGAGGCTCCATCCTCCCCTATTCCATACCCTCTGATTGGTCACCTTAGTTGCTTCATTATAGGGCCCTTTCTATAGCTTGACTTCTTCCTGTTGTCCCTTTCCTCCTAGTTTTTGCTGATTAGGGGAAGCATCTGATTTTTATTTTCTGTGATATTTCTCTGTGCATACCACGTTGCAAGTACCAATCCTACTCTTGATGGCCCCAGTAGTGGCCTGGCTACCCAGTGGACTAATCCAGACCTCGCTGGCTCAAGCAGCGGCCTTGCCTCATGGGAGGCCCCAATTCTGGTCTCGCTGGCCCCGACACCAGCCTAACCACTCAGCTGGCTCCGATCTCAGCCTCGGAGGCCCTGTAGCAGCCTTGCCTTATGGCAGGCTCCGATACCAGCCATTGGCCCTGGCACCGGCCTAACCCCTCGGCAGGCTCTGATCCCGGCCTCGCTGGCCCCAGCACTGGCCTAACCCCTCGGCAGGCTCCGATCCTGGCCTCGGAGGCCCCAGCACAGGCCTAGCCTCATGGCAGGCTCTGATCCCGGCCTTGTTGCCCCTGGCACCGGCCTAACCTCTCAACAGGCTCTGATCCCGTCCTCGGAGGCCCAGCAATGGCCTTGCCTCATGGCAGGCTCCAATGACAGCCTCGCTGGCCCCACTTCTGGTCTAACCCCTCAGCAGGCTCCGATCTGGCCTCGGAGGCCTCATTAGTGGCCTTGACTCACTAAAGGCTCCGATGCCGGCTGCTGGCCCCAGCACCGACCTAACCCTTCGGCAGGCTTTGATCCCGGCCTCGGAGGCCCCAGCGCCAGACTTGCCCCATGGCAGGCTCCGATGCTGGCCGCTGGCCCTGGCATCGGCCTAAAGCCTTGGCAGGCTCCGATCCCAGCCTAGGAGGCCCCAGTAGCAGCCTTGCCTCAAGGCAGGCTTTGATGCCGGCCATTGGCCCCAACACTGGCCTAACCCCTTGGCAGGCTCTTATCCTGACCTCGGATGCCCCAGCACCGGCCTTGCCTCATGTCAGTCTCCGATGCCAGCCTCACTGGCCCCAGCACCGGCCTAACCCCTTGGCAGGCTCCGATCTCGGCTTCGGAGGCCCCAGCACTGGCCTTGACTCACGGCAGGCTCCAATCTCGACCTCGCTGGCCCCAGCACCGACCTAACACCTTGGCAGGTTTGATCCTGGCCTCAAAGGCCTCAGTAGTGGCCTTGCCTTATGGAAGGCACCAATGCTGGCCGCTGGCCCCGGCACCGGCCTAACCCATTGGCAGGCTCCGATCCCAGCCTCGGAGGCCCCAGCACCAGTCTTGCCTCACAACAGGCTCCGATGCTGGCCACTGGCCCCGGTAATGGCCTAACCCCTTGAAGGCTCCGATCCTGGCCTCGGAGGCCTCAGTAGCGGCTTTGCCTCACGGAAGGCTCCGATGCCAGCCGCTGGCCCCGACACTGGCCTAACCCCTCGGCAGGCTCTTATCCCAGCCTCGGAGGCCCCAGAATCAGCCTAACCCCTCAGCCGGCTCTGATCCCGGCCTTGGAGGCCCCAGCACCGGCCTTGCCTCACAGCAGGCTCCGATCCTGGCCACGCTGGCCCTAACACTGGCCTAACCCCTCAGCAGGCTCCGATCCCGGACTCGGAGGCCCCAGCACCCGCCTTGCCTCATGGCAGGCTCTGATGCTGGCCTCGCTGGCCCCAGCACCAGCCTAACCCCTTGGCAGGCTCCGATCCTGGCCTCAGAGGCCTCAGTAGAGGCCTTGCCTCATGGCATGCTCCGACACCGGCCACTGGCCCCGGCACTGGCCTAACCCCTCGGCAGGCTCTTATCCCAGCCTCAGAGGCCCAGCACTGGCCTTGTCACATGGAAGGCTCTGATGCTTGCCGGTGGCCCGGCACCAGCCTAACCCCTCGGCAGGCTCCAATCTCAGCCTTGGAGGCCCCAGCACTGGCCTTGCTCATGGCAGGCTCTGATGTCGGCCATTGACCCTGGCACCGGCCTAACCCCTCGGCAGGCTCCAGTTGCTGCCTCAAAGTCACCAGCACCATCCTTGCCTCATGGCAGGCTCCGATCTCGGCCTCACTGGCCCCAGCATCGGCCTAACCCCTCAGCAGACTCCTATCTCGGCCTCGGAGGCCCCAATAGTGCCCTTTCCTCACGGCAGGCTCCAATGTTGGCCATTGGCCCCAGCACCGGCCTAATCCCTCGGCAGGCTCTGGTCACTGCCTTGAGGGCCCCAGCACCAGCCTTGCCTCACGGCAGGCTCCATTCCCGGCCTCATTGGCCCCAGCACCAGCCTTGCCTCACGGCAGGCTCCATTCCCGGCCTCATTGGCCCCAGCACCAGCCTAACCCCTCAGCAGGCTCTGATCCCAGCCTCGGAGGCTCCAGCACCGGCCTTGCCTCACAGCAGGCTCCAATCCCAGCTTTACTATGTCTGTCGCCGGCCTCACCCCTCAGCAGACTCCTATCCAAGCACCCTCTTTGCCCAACTAATTGTTCCATGTTCTCGAGGGTGCATGGTGGTTGCATTCTGCCTCTGGGGTTATTATTCCAAAGGTTCCAGTGTAATGCATCAGATCTCTGCCTCCCCTGAGTACTGGCCACTTCCATTGCCACTGCCTCCATCATTTCAAATCTTTCCCAAGCTCTTTTTCCACTCTTAATGTTGTCCTGGAATGTGGCAAGAACTAGGTGGTGGTGATGGTATGGGGGAAGAAAACACAGGAGCCTGTCAAGCCCACAGTCACAGCAGGGCTCAGAAGGCATAACAGGTTCGGATGTACTTGAGCTTCTTGGACACCTCAGGAGGGGTGCAGTCCAGTTCTTCAGACACTTTCTTTTGCTTGTTGGGCTCCATCAAATTGAACTGCTCACAGAGGTCTCCGTCAATCACATTCTTAACAAGGAAGTAATGGGAACGAAAGCTAAGGTGGTCCTGCCCACAGAGAGGTGGGTGTATTTTCCACATGTTGGAAGAAGTCATGGTCCTCATGGGATGTAAATGGGACAAGGATGCCAATCAGTCCTGACAAGGTGGTATAGACAAGCGATTCTGAGCCTCCAGGGATAAGTGTGGTCTTCTGTAACGACAGCACTATCTCCCCAACGTGGTAGTTCATGATCACCTCTGTCTTTTTTAAGGCTCTGTTGAGTAATCCCGGATCCCACAGGGCTTTGTTTCCGGCGGGATCTTCATCTACTTCATCGTTGGTGTTAGGTGGGAGCCTTACCACACAAATATTACCAAACTTGTCTTCCCCAGCCACAGTGTTATAGTCGAGGAGGCTAGCTGTAGTGACCCATTGGGGGTAGGTGTCAACAGCAAAGTTGATGAGCTGGTTCTCATTATGGTTGTAGCGAACCCAGATGAAACTTTCTTGGACATCAGACACAATTACCCTATGTTTGATTTTCAGCATCCCAGATATATAATTGGCAATATGCTTATTCTCACACTTACAGAGTAACTTCTTCTTCCCCAAGTCATAGACTCACAAAACCTTCCCTACACCAATCAGCACTCTCCCCTGAAATGGGGTAATAGCAGCAGGGACCTCTTTCACTGAAGTCTTGTGTAAGAACTCTAGTTTTCCCCATTGTTCACAAGTTTGTAAGTATAGACAAAGCCCCCAGCCACAGAGTGGGGGTTCAGTATCAGGTCCTTGGCCACGCCCACCAGCACATACCGATCTTCACCAGTGTTGGAGAACCTGCAGACAGCCACACTAAAAGCTGCCTCATTCTGTTCCAGCTGGACAAGGTCCAATGTGTTCTCCTGGATAGGACTCATCACACAGATCACAGATACCCACTGCCTGTTGCCAGCCTTGGGAGCTCCAAAAATGGATTCAGGGAGGTTTTCATTGAGGAATGTAGGTGCCATCTCTGCAGCCAGCTCGTGCTCATCCTCCCCTGCTGCTTCCACCATTTCCTCTGCCATCTGCTGCTTTCTCTGAGCTTTCGTGGGCTCCGTGTAGGCATTGTCGTCCGTCTCAATGATGATAAGGTTGTTACTCTCAGGGTGGATGACAAATTTCTTGGGTGTGTACTACAGTAGGAAGGCTACTTGATTGAAGACAGCACCACACTTTTCTAATGCCAAAATCCTCAAAGTGTTGGTGGAGATGGCCACAATGCCCTCAGGACACTGTTCAGAGGCAAAGCCAGATGAAAACTCCAGGGTCTCATAGGACAGGGGAGTGAGATGGAAGCAAGACTTGTATGAATATCTCAACCATGAGCGGCTCAACATGGCCAAAACGGCTTCCTGGCCTTGCATCCGGACTCAAAATAGCTTCACAGGACGGGTTCCCAGATACCTGGTGCAGGTGTCCGACAGGTCCCCAAGGACAGTATCTAGGACAGTTCTCAGCAGCACACCGTTCTGCAATCCAATGTTCAGGTACAGGAAGACAATAGATCCCCTCTCATCCAGCTCATCCTGCTTCTCAGTCCCACCCATTTCTACAATGCACAAAGACTCAGGCTGGCCTAGGAGAACCTGCCTGCTTAGAGGTTGCAAAGTCTGAAGGGTCCAGGGAGATGATTCTCACAGTGTTGTATACCAGTCCCACTGCCAGGAATTGAGATCGCTGTTCTCCAGGGGCCACATTGGCCAGACTCACTCACACCACATCTACTGACATTTCTTTCAACTCTGTATACTCATTCAGCTGTCCTCATGGGTCCATCTCAAAATAGACCAGCTCTCCTCTTGTCAGGGCATTCACCACTTGCTGCTGGTTCACTGCACACTTCACAATTGTTTTCTTTCCAGGGCTCTTCTACTCCTTCACTCTCTTGTCTGCTCGGATGTGCCGAATGCCATCTGGATACAGCTGAACCAAGGCATCATCTCCTAACAAGGAGCAGGACAATGTCGGAGTGGTGCCCAAAAACCCGGAGTCAATCACTTCTTCCAGTTTCTCCGATAGAGAGCACAAGGGTGGTGTTAACGAAAGACACCCTGATGTAGGCATTGAATTTATATTCAGTGTGCCAGCATACTGTCCAGACAGCATTGGGGTTACCGGGTAGCTCAGAAACTGCCTTTTCCAACACCTCAAGTCAATGCCTTAAGACTCCCAGTGATGACCAGGGGCCCCTACCACAGGTCACATACAGGTGTGGAGTGTCTTCATTGGCCAGATCAGCTATCTGGCAAAATAGAATGGGAGAAAGGCTGTCCAATTCATACACCAGCACAAGGTTTTTGAGTGGTCTTGGCTGAAAGAAGAATGTGTCTCCTTCCTCCAGAGGCATTGCAGATGAAAACTCAGGTTCTTCATCATTGTCTCCAAGGTGTGCAATGTTATATAAGTAATGGTTTCCAAATTCTGATGCCACAAAAAGGAAGCCTATTTTAAGGACACACATAGCAGCAGCAAAGGGCACAGTATTAAAATACTTCAGCCGGATCTCAGTTACCATATCTTCATCTGTCTCCAAAGTGATCCGATATCTCTCTGATCAGTTTGAGCCAAAAAGAACATTGACTTGGTCTTATGGGTGTCAGAGCAGACAAAAATGATTCCTCTTTCAGGGTCATCAAGATCATTCCACTTTCTGGGAATTGGCCATCGAATAACTGGTTGATCACCAAAGTTCTTGTAGGTGATGTAGTTTTCCGAGCAGATGAGAACTCCACTTGGATCATCTGATCCTCCTGGAACTGTAATAAGAAGTTGCTATGTTCCTCCAAAGGTTCACTGTATTTTCGGACCACATGATTTAAACCAAGGTCTAGCTCATAGAAGGTAAGAGTCTGCTGGGTATTAGCAGCTGCTTCCCCAGTCAGATCATTATCTGCTTCCTCACAATCCATTTCCAGACAAGCAAACATTGGATTTTCAAATCCCACATCTACTCCAACTACATGATATACTAAAATGTTCGCTTTGTGGGCCTCCAGAGGAGAGGAGATGCTTAGTTGGGCAGTAGCATCTCTGTTCAAGATAGACACCAACTTCTGTTTCTCAGTAGCACTTATTATAACAGCTTGCCCTTTGGGATCCACTGCTAAGAACTGTCCAGGAACAATTCGGCAGCATCCACTTTTACCAAAAGCTTCTTGGTGAATTTTCTCAAACATATTCTTGGATGGCTGGTATTCCAAGATAACAATGCGACCTGAGTCACCGCCAACTACAATTTAGTCTTTGGTGCCACCTGTCAGCCTAAAGGCCATTAGCGAACGGGTAACACCAAACACTTCCACGGTAAGGAGGGTATGTACTTACCCAGTGTTGGGGTTTGGGCAAAGTAGCTCCAAGATCTTTCCACGAGAAACAACAATTTCCTATTGTTTGGTTCCAGAAAAGTTACCATTAATGACAAAACTGATGCCAGTGGCTCGCTGCAAGGTCAGGTTGTACAGAAACATGATGGCAGCAAAACTAAGCAACTTACTGCCCCGCACCTTAGTTAAACCAAGATCAAGTCGAAGCAAGCCAGGGCCGGGGAAGTCGCGAGGCCACTTCTTTAGCCTGCAGAAGGATGGGTGGTATAGATATTTGACAGATGTTGAATGTCTTCAAGACCTAAGCCACCACCAATGCCCATCTGCCGGTGTCCTCCATTAGCTTCATAGATAGACTCTTGTTTCAAAATTGTAATATGCATAAAAACTGCTGATGGTGTAGCTCAAAGGTAGAAGCTCCCTGGGTTCAATACCCAGCACACACACACACACACACACACACACACACACACACACACACAGACACATACACACAATTGTTATAGAAATGCATGTTCTGAACAATATCAGCATTTTACACACACTATTCTTTATTTTTATGTTACTTTGAATCTCCATTTTTATTCATTTTCCTCCTCCTGCTCCCAAAGAAATTATTATAACATATTTAATGTTGGTCTGGTGACAAATGTGTAACTCAGTTTTTGATAACACATTTCTATATAAAATAAATTATTTTATAATATAGATCTCATATCCTGCTTACTTTTTCACTCTGAAAAATGCTTTAAAATATATCCATTTAGAGCTGTCAGTGTTTTTCCAACTGTTGCAGAGTTTCATATTAAAATTCTACCAAGTTTTATGTGTTTATTCCAGTGGTGAGAGAAGCAACTTGTTTCCAATTCCCCTCTATGGTCAATGACACTGCAATTAAAATATTAAACATTTGTCAAGGATATGCTCTCAGAAGCAGAACATTTAGACATGGAAATGCAGATGTGAAATTTGACTAGATAAGTAGCATCGAGATTCCTCTTGAGAACGTACTATTTTACAATTCTCACAGCAGAAGAACGACAATGCATGTTATCATTTGAAAAACAGAAAAATGGTAAACTGATCCAGAAACTCAAATAGCACGGAAAGATGTTGCAAAAGCCACATTAGACATAGTTGCTGAACTAGGTTTTGATTTTGCTTCCTGAGAGAAGCCTCTGTTCTATTAATCTCCACAAACTCTTGTTCCATTTTCTAGGATGTTTTTCTGAAAGATTTCATCTTCTGGGAGAATTATGGTTTCCATTATCCAGTTCAGAGACTATCGGTGTTTCTTGGCTTACAATAGATTTGTATCCAGATAAATCCAGCATAACTTGGAAATGCAGTTTATATACCTAACTCACTGAACATCACAACTGACCAAATCAGCACCATACATATTAGTTCTTTTTCACCCTCTCCATTGTATGGCTATCTGGTTTGTATGGCAGTGGCTTTCTACTGCTTTCTAACATCAGAAGAGAATTTTATAGCATACTGCTAGCTTGGAAAAAGATTTAAAAAATCTAAATTCAATCTACAGTGTCTAATATATTAATATATCCATATGTATAAATATATACATATGTGTATATACATATGTAATAATATATATATATATATATATATATTACATACCATTATAAAACTGAAAAAGTATTATTTGCATTTCTGTAATGAACGGTGATCTTAACATCTTTTTAAGTAGATAATAGCCAGTTTTACAACTTCATAGCAGAAATGTCCATTTAACTTCTTTGTGCATCTTTGAGTAGATTTATTTTTGGTTGTTGCTAATTTTTAGGAGCTTTTTATGTACTTTAGATATTTATTATTTTGTCAGATACATTATTTTCAAGTGACTTCTCCAACTTTGTGTTGTTGACTTTTTCTGATAGTGTCTTCATATTGTTTTTCATAACTGTACTAATTTACATTTCCCCCAATCCTGTACATGAGTTTCCTTTTCTCCACATTTTTGCCATTTTCATCTTTTGGGTTTTTTTTTGTTTTTGTTTTTGTTTTTTTGAGGGGGCGAGAGTGAGAGCCATTCTTATTGAGATGAGAAGATGTCTCACAGTGTTTTGATTTGCATTTCCCTGATGATTAATGATGTTAAGCATGTTTTGCAAAAGCCTGTTGGAATTTTCATATGTCTGTACGCTCTCTTTTTAGTAATATATAGTTGGGTCATTGTTCATTTTTTTAATATTTATTAGTTTATTGGTCTGTTGCTCAGCTAACTGGGCTCAGCTACGTGATTCTGTCAGGATTCTTGTGTAGTTTCAGGCAGATGGAGTCTGGCACAGGAGACATTTGAAGACTTCTTCACTCATGTGTCTGCTACATGTGCTGAAAATTGGAATAGCTTTTAGCTTTATGGTGTGGTATAGGGATTAAGCTCAGGGGCATTCTGCCTCTGAGCTACATACGTCCAACCCTATTTTACTTTTTATTTTGAAATAGGGGCTGGCTAAGTTGAGGCTTTCCTGGAAACTTTGATCTTCCTTTCTCAGCCTTACAAGCACTAGGGTTACAGGTAGGCACCGCCATGCCCAGATTCTTTGGGTTTCTTTTGCGTTTCCTTTTTCTATGACCAAATTGAACACCCTTGCAGTAAGGAGTTCTCTGTGTAGTAGGAACTCAGAGATACTTTTCCAATTATTCTGTGTGTGAACTCATGCCTTTGTGCATGCACCTATGTTTGAGTGTGTTACTGAAATTGAACCCAGAGGTGTTCTACCTTTGTGATAAACCCCAGCTCTTTTATTTTTATTATTATTATTATTATTATTATTATTATTATTATTATTATATTTTGCAGTACTGGGGATGGAACCCAGGGGCATTGTTCCTCTGAACTACACCCCTAGCCTTATTTTTTATTCTTTATTTTGAAACAGGGTCTCACTGAATTGCAAAGGGCCTCACTGAGGCCCTTGAAAGAAAGGCATATCTGTAGCTGAGGCTGCCTGAGAACCACAATCCTCCTGTCTCAGCCTCCCAAATGCTGGGATTACAAATATGTGCCACAACGCCTGGCTTATTTTTTCTTTTTAAATTTTAAAACATAGTCTCATTCAGTTGCTGAGGTTGGCCTTAAAACTGTGACCCTCCTGTCATAGCCTTCTAAATACTGCAAATACAGATGTGTGTCACCATGGCTGGTCCAGTTATTTAACATGTAAATTATTAAACATATTTTATAAATACTGAGGAATGTTTAATGGACACTACAACAGTTGTGCTTTCAAATTTATAAATCAATATATGATACAGATATCATTTTGGATATACTATTTTAGCTTGGTCGTCTATTGTTTGCATGATTAATGCTCATAATTGTCAGCTGATCTTAGTATAATTGGCAAGTAAGTATAAATTTCTGAGAATATTGCTTTATATAAATATCCTTAAATGAGTAGCCAGTATGTGATTATGTTTGTACTTTATTCAATAAAATAAAAAATAGTTCCCTTCACTTTTTATCATCTTAATATCATACTCATCTTTCATTTGTTTCAGAATGAAATTTCTTTTGGTTTAACATGAAAGTCACAGCATACATGCCTTTCTTTAATATGTCATGTTGTATCTTAATATATAATTAATATAAGATGAATGCACAACTTTAATAAGTGGATAAAGAGAAAGAAAGGTATATCTGTAACATAAAACATGCTACTTTAAAATATTAATTTTTAGTGTTTTTTTTTCAGGAATATAAGTATGTGTGTCTAGGTATATAGACTCATAAGTAGAAAATTTAATGTACCTTTAACCTATATATATATTTAGCATGTGAAAACTTATTCTGAGGAATGCATAGTACTCCATTGCACTATTGAATTTTTCTCATTTTGGAGAAATATATACAATTATTTTTCTGATATTATGCATGGAGCTTGGTCCCAGGGCTTTGTTGCCATAAATAATGCTACAATAAACATTCTTGTGCATAATTCATTATGAGCATCTCTGATTATTTCCTTAGGATATATGACTAAACATGGGAAAATTGGGTCAAATACTACGGGTATTTTAATGATCTGGATAAATGTTGCCAAGTTGCCCTCCAGAAAGTTTCCCTATCTTTGTATTCCCACAAGCTACATATTAGACTATTCATTTTCATTTCTTTAATTAGAAGTCATATTGAATATTTTAATGTATTCATTAACTGTTTGTAGGTTTAGAGGTTGTTTGCATGGTTAGAATTGCACTAGTTGGTAATTTGCTCAAAGCCCATTTTTCTTGCTTATTGACTTATTAAAAATTAATTTTATCTGGGCATTATGGCGCATGCTTGTAATCTCCACGCTTGGGATGCAGAGACAGGAGGATCGCGCAGGTTCGGAGCCAGCTTCGCTGGCTTCAGAGACCCTGTTTCCCAATAAAAAAAATATATGAAAAAATAGGTCTGGGAGTGGAGCCCGGATGTAGAAGGGTTTCCAGGAACCCAAGTAAAAAAAAAATTAATTTTCTGAGTGATATACCATATATAGAAAATTGTTTTACAATAACATTTGACTATTTTTTGCCTGCATTTTCAAAATAGGCATACTTTAAATGTCTATGTATTTAATTTTTTCAGTTCTTCTTTTTATGCCTTAAAACCATTTTCATTTCATAAGGACAATACCTACCTATATTAGCTTATTCATTCTTTGTTCTCAGTATTGGGGATAGAACCCAGGGGCATTCTACCTACTAATTATACCCTTGAGCCCTACTCTTTATTCTTTATTTTGAAACAGCCCCTAAGTTGCAAAGGGCTTCACAAAGTAGTGGAGACTGTCCTAGAACATAGAACCACAATCCTCCTGTCTCAGCCTCCCAAGTACTTGGATTATAGGCATGCACCACCATGTCAGGCTCTCTTGTTCATTCTTAATAAACTAAAATATTTTTTTCTTATTAAGCTAAACTAAAATATATTTTATTTAGTTAAAAATTTTCTGTAAAGTAGTTTGTGAGTTCTATTTATATTCCTCTTACAAATATACATTAATTTGATTGATGCGGTTTATTGAGACATTATAGATAGGATTTTGATAGAGATCCTTACCAGGAAATGGTATCTTCTCACATACTTATTGTGTTTGTGTCTGTCTGGAGGTGAATATAAAAGAAGAAAATTATTAATAAGTTTAAAAATATTGGGGCGTGTGAGCAAGGATCCTGTGTCTGTTGCCGGGAAAACTAAGTTGCTGCCAAACATTCTCACCAGTACACCAGGGTTTGGAAAAACTACACTAGGCAAAGAACTTGTATCAAGATCAAGAATGAAATATATTAATGTGGGTCAATTAGCTCAAGAAGTTTGATCACTCCAAGATGTTTTCTCCCAAGAGCATGCCAAAAAATTCACTGATGATGGCATAAATCAATTGCTCTTTTCAATTTTTTGTAACATATGACCATGTAGAAAAAAAATTTAAAAATGTTTAGTACTTACCAGTGGGTTTCATCCCCAAGAACATAAAATGATGCTGATTATTTAAGCAATGAAGACATTAAGCTGGATACACAATTTAGTGAACTGGATTTTTATGACATTGATGTTAAAAAGTATTTTGAAAGTCTAGTTTTTCAAGGAACACATTTGAAAAGTAGTTCCATACTGGTCATCTGTCACCTTATTGTTGTGCCATAGTCCATGAATTACCCAGAATTTACAATTGTTTTCACATATTAATGTTAATTTTTTTTTCCAAAAGCATCCACGCATTTATATACTAGGAGTAAACTCCTGATTATCTGGACATGCCAGGAAGGAGAAGTAAAACAAAATTTATTTAAACATTATCTTGTACTATATTTTCTTTTCTATTTTAGATACTGTGGTATTATAACTAAATTCCAACTGTTTTTAAATTTTGAGTTTATGTATTGTTCTTGAGTGATGTAATTATCTGTTATGAAATTTGTTGTCTACTCACTAGTCTGTTTTCTAATATTTGGGCACCTGATTCCTGTTTGTTAGTTTTTTGTTTGTTTGTTTTGGGTAATGGAGATTAAACCCATGAGTGTATTACCCTTTAGCTACACTCCAAGCCATATTTTACTTGTTATTTTTTAACAAGGCCTTTCACTGAAAAAAGAGACTTGAAATAATTATGTACAGAAGATTAGAAAATTAAAAACTTAAAAATTGTACGTGTTAATGTGTTACCATGTACTACTTCAGTACATGTATATATTGCATGATATTTAGATTAAATTTAACATATTTCTCTCTTCAAACAGTCATCATTTATTTGAGATGATAAATCCGAAAATCCTTTCTTCTAGCATTTGAAATGTAAAGTACATTATTATTGATATAGTCACCTTACTAGAACTTCTTATCTATAGTCACAAAAGAGCTACTTACTCAGTAACTTAGTACCCACTGATGAAATTATTCCCATCCTTCCTTCTTCCCTATTCTCCCTAGACTGGTAACCACCATTCTGTTTTCATCTTCTTTGAAATCAGGATTTTAGATTAAATATATGAGTGAAATTAGGTGGTACTCATATTTCTGTTGCTCTTAGTGATTTAGCAAATAAATGTTGATGAGAATATAAAGGGATAAAGTAAAGTGTGTGGCCTTAGAAGTCTCTACTGGGTATACCTTTTATACATTATCTCTAAAGTAGGCAACCATATAGGAGAGGAAAGAGGGTGAAGCTTCATGACTTTAAACTTCTATCTTTCAAAGTAAGAGACTGAATGAATGACTCTCAGATAACTTCGGCTAAAGTAGCCTATTAATTATTAAATATGTGACTAAGTGACAAATCATTCTTACTTTACTGATAGAATTTTACCCTATCTTACTTCTGTAAAGACTGGCCTTGGAGGATTTTAATCCAAGGGAAAATTGCACTGTAATTTAAAAAAATTAGATTATTTTCTCTTTGAAACCTATTTAAAAGAAAAATATATTTATTTTGATAAAATTTTAAAATATGAGTTAATATAACATTTGCACTACTATGTAATTCCAAAGTCAAGAATGGACATCCTTATACATTAGGAAAATAATTTATAGTGTAAATGTCTAAATTTACCCAAGTATCTTGTATGTCACAAAATTTTGCAAAGAGTTTGAATGTATCCCCATGTACAATATTACTTTGTGTTAAAACACATACTAAAAAACTGGTATAGGGTAAAGCCTCCTTTGCAATAGGATATCTTCAAAATGTCATTAAGGTCTCATGAGGATGAAAGATTTAAGAAGTAGCTTACTAACTGTGTTTTATGGAGATTATTATCTTCATAGCTACCAGTTGATGGTGTTGTTTCATTCTTAAATATAATGGAAATATCATGACAGCTATTACCTGCCTCTTCTCAATTTCATAAACTCTATAGCTGACATCTATCAAAAGCAATCTGGATGTAGACATCTAACACATAATGAAAACATTATTCAAAAGTTTATCATTGCTTATATTGAATAGTTGGAAGAGATAAAACTATCCTACTTGCCGTCTAGGTACAGTATTAAAAGAGTTTAACTGTAGAAAGGTTCAAAGAGATTAAATAAATTAATTTAATTGGTCTCATAAAATTATTTTCATGTCTTGAAAATATTATCTTCTATATTTTCTAAAGTTCATAAACTCAATAAGTGTAGCTTTTGTTAAATTCCTTTCTCTCATCTCATAAGATCTGAAGGGTCTATGAAACTTTGTACGAATTCCATAATTCTACAAATTTGCCTCAACAATTAGACATTTTTACTGATAATTTTATTCAAATGAATTTTTTATTTTGTGTGAAACATTATTTTCATCTTTATACACTACAAAAATGACATCATGGGATACTATTGATTATTAGCTTTTTACTTCAAAAAAGAAATCATTAAGTAATAGAAAACATACTGAGATATATCTATTCCATTTCCCTTTAATGGTCCATGTGATTTTAATATGAATTACTAAGACTGATACAAATAATTTCATGGATAATAAAAACTGAATATTCTTCAAAGAAATCAAATGTTAAAATTGAAAATGAATCTAGCAAAAAGGTTTGCTTCCACTTTTATTTTAAAATAAGAAAAATCATGGCAACCATACTAGTATTTTGAATTTGAAACCAGGGCCAATAATCCTTCTGAGATGCTATAGCAGATGAGGGGAATTGAAAATATACATCTTATTATAAAGAAATTCAAATAAACTGGAAAACTAAGAAAAATAATATATGCTTTGAAACATTTTAATGAGGATGAACAAAGAATTATCCAACAAAATATTTCAAATATATATCTAAAATACTTTGTCTCCATAGAAAAATGCACAATCATATAAAGCAGAATTCTCAATCAAAGTCATAAGGTTCATAAATCCACATAAAATTTTATGAATTTATACCTATTTTATCTTATATTATGTATTGTGTGCTGCACCATAATTAAAGCAAAATAATTAAGGAAACTCTACTGAGACATCTTGTGTTGAAAGTATCTTTTTCATTACTACCAAATGGTTAAAGTGAATAGTAAAGTGCTGAAAGGAAGCCAAGCATCTTGAATAAGGGATCAGAAGTGATGTCAATGTATAAAACTATTTCATGCAAGATTGTAATTTCATCAAAACTAGAATTAAATTGACGAGTGATGCACACCAGGGGACCCAGACATTCTAGCAACATTTGAAAACTCGCATAACATATGTTACAGGTATCCATAAGCATATTTGCCTTCCAAATAATCACTGTTTAAAATCATTTTAATTGAGTAGTCCTTTCCTAACAAAATGCCATATATATATATATATTACTATACATGTGAGCATTTTTTTTCTGTGCTCTTTTTCTTTCATTGAGAATATATATATATATATATATATATATATATATATATATATATGTCTGTCTTTATATACTATGCTACTTATTCTTACTAAAAGAAACAGCCTATTACCTGGAAGTATAATTATTTCTTGATTTTTCCTCAAGCTACCTTATCTGTATGCAATTTATTATAAAATTTATACATTAAAGACTCCAAAAATATGTGCTGGAATATATATTAGAAATGTTTTATTAATCACTTGGACTTTTTTGTGACTAATTGAAAAAACTGACTATGTATCATTAAGGCTTTTGAACATGTGCTATCTTTATTTTCTTAGATTTTTCCTAATTCCTTGCTTTACAGTTTTAGTATCTATTGTAAAACATTCTGTACATCATTCACTAAATTTATTTTAAAATAAAATTTAGTTTTATTTCTATTATAAATCATATCATATAATTTGTGGTTGAAATGAGTGTTGCTGCTATTCAGATATAAAACTGATATTTTAAATCTTATAACCAATGCCCTTTCTAATATCCTCAATTATTTATAATAAATTGTCAGTATATCTGTGTTTCCATGTATAAAACCATAATGACAAATGATGGCAGTTTTTATTTTTCTTTCTTTTCTATGATTTATTTTACTTTTGTGCCTTATAAAGGCTCCAGTGAAAAACTGAAGAGGGGATAAAGAATATTTTAGTACTTATTCACGCTTCCTTTAAAAATGATTGTAGTATTTACTTATTTAGGTGAATGATTATAATATTTAAGATTTTATAGATGTAGTTTATCAATTAAAAACCCTCACCTGGGTTGGTGAGGCAGCTCAGTTATAGAGCATTTGACTCCCATCTACAAGGCCCTGGATATAACTACCCACATCACAAAAAATAAGTTTTTTTTATTAATTTATTGATTGCCTCATGTGTCATGAATAATTCTTGATGCCTAAAAATATTAAATAAAACATAATATACAAAATCCTTGTTCCATGAAATTTAAATACTGGGGAAACTTGAACCTTTATTCACTAATATTTTTTATCGTGTTTTTTAATTATGAATATGTATTCAATTTTATCTGAAGATTTTGCTGTAAATGTTGAGGCTACAACATTTTCTCTCTTAATCTCTTAATGAAGCTGATATTTTTATTTTATTTTACTTTATTTTATTATTTTTTGTAATCATCCATCCCTTTGGAATACAAGACTTGAGAGAATATACAAGCACATATCATACAATAAGCCCTCATCCAATCCCCATCCCATTCCCTCCCCCCCTTCGATCCCATGCTTAATTGGTGATTATCTTTGATATAACTGTTTAAGCACCTCATGAGTTTTAAAGAGATTCCATCTTCCCCCATCCCCTCCCCTCTGATTGGTCACCTTAATTGCTTCTCAATAGGGCCTTTTCTACTACTCAACCTCCTGTTACCTCTTTCCTCCTAGTTATTGCTAATTAGGGGAAGCAACTGGATTTTATTTTCTGTGTTATCTCTCTGTGCATGCCGCATTGCAAGTTCTGATCCCACTCTCGATGGCCCCAGTAGTGGCCTGGCCACCTGGAGAACTCTTATCCCGACCTCGCTGGCTCCAGCACTGGCCTTGCCTCATGAAAGGCCCCAATCCTGGCCTCGCTGGCCCCCGCACTGAACTAACCCCTCAGCTGGGTCTTGTCCCAGCCTCAGAGGCCCCAGCATCGGCCTAGCCTCACAACAGGCTCTGATCCCGGCCTCGCTGACCCTGGCACCAGCCTAACCGCTTGGCAGATTCCTATCCTAGTCTTATAAGTCCCAGCTCCATCCTTGCCTCACGGCAGTTTCTGATCCCTGCCTCGCTGGCCCTGTCACTGGCCTTACCCCTCGGCAGAGTCCAATCCCAGCCTAGGAGGCCCCATCACCTGCCTTGCCTCACGGCAGGCTCCATTCCAAGCCCCCTCTTCACCCAGCAGGTTGTCCCACATTCCCAGAGGCTTGGGATAGTATTCTGCCTCTGAGGGAATTTCTTCAAAAGTTCCAAGTGTATTACGTCAGGTCTCTGCCTCCCCTGAGTACTTGCTGCTGCCAATGCGACTGCCTCCACCATTTTAAATCTTTCCCAAGCTCTTTTCCCATACTGCATAATGTCTAGTGTTCCTAAGCATGCACAACAGTAACATTCGACCTTTGGGGTAATTTCTTCAGATGATCAGGGTGGGTTGAATCAGATATCTACCTCTCCCAAAGACAAGTCTCCACTGCAATCTCAGCCACTGCTGCCACCACCACCTTCCTCCTAGGTCTCCGCTATACTCTCTCCTTATAGGTGATGTCCAGGATTCTTAAAGATGTAGAAAATCTGCAGTCATCCTTCACGGGGAATTTTTCCATAAGTTCCAGTTCAGATGTACATGTTTTGTCTGCATCTCCAATATTCTAGCTGCCACCTCGGCCATCTTAACCCCTCTCGAATATATTTTTTTCTTTTCTTTATTTTATTTTTTTTTAAATAAGAGAAGAGAGTATGTGTGGTTTGGGGAGGATGTGGGATCAGGCACTCGGTAATGATGAAAATATTTTTTCATTCCAGGTGTGTGGGGTTGGGGGTCACCTAAGGGTGCCCTGCACATGCCCTCTGACACACCCAGGGTCAGGCCTGGTGGCCCGGACCTCAGGGCCCTTCTGGGTTGGGAGTGGTTCACCTAAGGGTGCCCCGCCAGCGCCCACCTGTCTGCCCAGGGTGGGGCTGGGGTCCTGGACCTCAGGGCCCTTCTGGGTGGGGAGGGGGCCACCTAGGGGGGCCTGGCCAGCACCTGCCCTTCCACTTAGGGTCGGGGCTGGCCTGAAGCTGATATTTTAAAAAATATACATTAGCCAGATCTGGTGGCTCACACTTGTAATCCCAGTACTTCAGGGGCTGAGATAAGAGGATTGCGGGTTTGAGGACAGTCTCAGGAAGAAGTGAGGCTCTCTCCAATCTAGCCAGAACCTGTTTTAAAATAAAATAAAAAAAACAGGGCTGGGAGATGGAGCTATGAGGTTGAATTCCCTTTAGTTTTAATCCCCAGGGCAACATACCTACCTAAATAAGTATCCATACTTATTTAGATGGCAACTAAAGGAAACAACAAATCTCAGTTGTTTTCACCTTCAAAATACTGTCTTGGTAAGAGAAAAAAACAGTAAAAATCGAGCAAAGAAAAAAAAATTGGAGGTTATGTGAACAAAGCCAGAAGACAGAACAGGGGACAAAAAAATTACCCCCACTCTCCTCTGCTGTGAAACAACTGTAGCTTAGGGGGCTGCAATTATATCATCTTGCCTAATTATTCCAGGATGGCTAGCTCTGTAGCCTTCAGAGACCACTAGCAAAAAGGCCAGTGACCTGATGCAGCTCATTGAAATTCTAAGTTATTAGTTCCTTGTCTCACATTCAACAGAGATCCTACTGCCTAGAATCCCAGCTAGAACCTGTGGTAGTGGTGGAGAAGCCGACCTCACTCTCCAGAGATCCAGAGTGGCACTTAGCAACACCATAAATGAACTAGCAAACCTGAGAGAGAGACTGCCCAACACAGCCACAGAGACTCATGCAGCAAGCAATATACACTCAAGATTTGAGACTGTGCAGTTCACCCTGGTGAAAGGGGGTGGAGTCTGCTGTTGGACACAGCAAGGAATGGATTAGTAGACAGCCTCCAGGGACAATCGGGCAAAGAGACCAATAGTCTGCAGGTCAGAGCTGGAGTAGCAACTATGATCTCAAACAGATTAGACTTGAAGCCTTAACTTATCAGAAGAGATAAAGCAGGTCACTTTTCACTTGTAAAAGGAAAAATCCATTAAGAGAAAATAATGATGGTCAAGATTATGACCCAATTAGCTACTTTCTTAAAACTTTGTAACATTAAGTCAAACAGAGATCCCTATATAATAATACTGAAAGACTTCCACACCCTTCTTAAACCCTTAGACCAATCTATTAGACAAAAGTTCAGTAAAGATGCCTTAGACTCAATGAACACCATAAAGCAATTGGACCTATTAAACACAGAATTCACATTTCTCTCAGATACTCAGGGAACATTCTTCAAAACAGAGAACATCTGTGGAATAAAGTGAGCACTAGCAAATTCAAAATGTGTGACACATTACTCTGTGTCTATTCAGACTACAATGGAATAAAACTAAAAGTCAAATATAAGAAAACCCAGAGAATCCACTATTCAGATATAACAACTGTTTTTTTATTTATTATTTTATTGGTGCATTGTAGTTCACATCATAATGCAGTTCAGAGTGAAAGTGACATACATGCACACAATACTTGGTGTATGCTCCCCATTTCCTCATGTATACTCTCATTCTCTTCCTTTCACCATACTTGATAATAAAATTGACATTGTTATGCCCTTATATGTATATAACACCAATGGAAATTTAAAAATTCCCTTGAAACCTAAATCTTTTCTTCCAAGTATTTATCCCAGTGTTAAGTTATCTTTCTTCTTTTAAGTATTTAATCAACATTCTCTCACTTGACTAAAATCTTCAGATACACAGGACCTCACTTGCTCAGTAGTATGGTAGTAGGTATAGGTAATTAACAATTATATCTTGAATGAATAAATAAATAAAATATGAGCAAAAATAACTGCAGAATAAATTTTTATAGAATAAAATTTGTTTTTACTGTGCTTGCTTCAGCAGCACATAAAATAAAATTGGAATGGGTAGAGAAGATAGATATGGCCCCTGCACAAGGATGACATGCAAATTCATGAAGTGTTCCATATTTTTTATATAACTGTAGAAATAATACAGGGTTTTAGAAAAGAATTTAGAGAGAATCTGAAAGAAATAAAGGATGTAATCATTGAAGTAAAGACATCAATTCAAACTATAAAAAATGAATTAGATCACACGAAGAATAGAATCTCACTCCTAGAAGATGATCACTCCAAAAAAGAATGCATAGTTTATAACTTAGAGATAACAATTCAACAGCAGGGATTGGACTTTGAAGAAATATGGGCCCATCTTAAGAGAGCTAACCTAAGAATAATTGGCATAAAGGAGGGAAAAGAAGGTGAAACCAGTAGCTCAACAACCTCTTCAAAGATATATAGCAGAAAATTTTCCAAACATAGAGCAAGAGGTCCATACACAGGTTCAGGAAACTTACAGAATTCTGTTTAGAAAAGATTTGAGAAATGGTTCTCCAGGCCACATAATAGTCAAATGACCAATCTAGAAGCCAAGGAGAGAATCTTAAAGGTAACAAAAACAAAAGGCCAAGTAACATTTAGAGGAAAACCAATTAGAATCACTCCAGACTTTCCAAACCAAGTTATGAAAGCCAGAAGGGCCTGGAGTAATATATTTCAAACTCTGAATGAAAACAGCTTACAGTTAAAAATTTTCTACCCAGCAAAACTATGTTTCAAATTAGATGAGGAAATAAGAAGCTTCCATGAAAAACAGAAGCTGAAGGAATTTATGTCTTCAAAACCAGCGCTACAGAATATACTCAAAGAGATTAACTATAAAGAAGAAATAAGTAACACAGGCCAGAACCAGAGAAACAAGATTTTTCATTCAGCAGACAACTAATTAAAGAAGAACAAACAGTATTTCAAACAAACATAACATTTTAACATGTTAGGAAATAAAAAAAATCAGCTCTCAGTAATCACACTGAATGTAAATGGCCTCAACTCCCCAATAAAAAGACATAAAGTGGCAAAATGGATTAAAAAACAGAACCCATCTATCTGCTGGTTGCAAGAAACACACATTACAGGTACTGATAGTAACAAACTTAAGGTAAAGGGCTGGAGCAAGGTAATCTATGCCAATGGAACTTGAAGGCAAACAGGAGTAGCAACTATAACATCAGACAAGTTAGACTTCAAGCCCAAGCTTATTAGAAGAGAGAAAGAAGGTCATTTATTTACTGGTAAAAGGAACAATTCAGCAAGACGAAATAACAATAATCAACACTTATGCCCCAAACATAGGTGCAGCTACTTTCATAAAACAAACTCTTGCCGGGCGTGGTGGCACATGCTTGTAATCCCTGCTCTTGGGAGGCAAAGACAGGAGGATCACGCATGTTTGAAGCCAGCCATGCTGGCTCAAGAGACCCTGTTTCCAAATAAAAAGTATAAAATAAGTCTGGGAGTGTAGCCCAGAGGTAGAAGAATTTCCAGGAATACCAGTACCACCACCACCAACAAACAAACAAACAAACAAACATAAAACATAAATCATAAAACATAAAACAAACTCTTTGTGACATTAAATCACACATAAATCCCAATACAATAATACTGGGAGACTTCAACACCCCTCTCACACCACTAGAACAATGTTCTAAACAAAGATCAGTAACAATACCTGACCTAAAGAACACCATTAATCAAATGGACCTGTTGGACATATATAGAATTTTTCACCCAACTACAGCTGAGTTTATATTTTCTCAGCTTCTCACAAAAATTTCTCCAAAATAGATCACATGATGGGCCACAAAGTAAGCACTATCAAATTCAAAAAAATGTGACATACTTCTATGTGTCTTTTCAGACCATAATGAAATAAAATTAGAAATCAACTATAAAACGAACCAGAGAAATCACATAACCATGTGGAGACTGAACACCACACTTCTGAATGAAGAATATGTCATAGAGGATGTAAGAGGTGAAATCAAGAAATTTTTAGAAACAAACAAAAATAGAAACACAACATATCAAAACCTCTAGGACACTTTGAAGGCAGTATAAAGAGGAAAATTTTTAGCACTGAGTGTGCACATAAGATAAACAGAAAATCATCAAATAAATAACCAAATGACATACCTCAAAGCCCTTGAAAAACAGGAACAATCTAACCCCAAATCCAGTAGAAGACAGGAAACTATTAAAATCAAAGCAGAAATTATCAAAGTAGAGAATAAAAATATACAGAAAATCAACAAAACCAAAAGCTGGTTTCTTGAAAAATTAACAAGGTAGACAAACCACTAGCTAACCTAACTAAAAAAGAGAGAATAGTTCTCAGCAACAAAAACCATGTAGGAGGAATCATAATGCCTGACTTTAAACTATACTACAAATACATTGTAATAAAAACAGCATAATACTGGCACAAAAACAGATACATAGACCAAGGGAACAGAATAAAAGACCCAGAAACAAATTCACACACAGCCAAATGAATTTTGACAAAGGAGCCTAAAATATACACTGGGAAAATGAGAGCCTGTTCAACAAATGGTTTTGGCAAAACTAGTTAACCATATACAGAAAATTGGAAGTTAATCCCACTTTATTACCCTGCACAAGAGTCAATTCAAGATGAATTACAGACTCGGATATTAGACCAGAGACGTTGAGGCTCCATGAGGAGGGCATAGGTCCAACACTGCAACATATAGAGATAAAACTTTCTCAACAAGACCCCAAGGGTCCACAAACTAATAGTCAAATCAATACGTGGGATTGCATGAAACTGAAGAACTTCTGTTCAGCAAAGGAAACTGTCAAAAACCTCAATCAAGAGAATGGGAGAAGATTTTTGCTCCCTACTCCTTATCTGATAGAGGACTAATATTTAGAATATACAGCGAGCTTAAGAAACTCAACAACCAATCCAATCAAAAAATGGGCACACAAACTAAATAGACATTTCATGAAAGAAGAAATCCAAATGGACAATAAATGCATGAAAAATGTTCAACATTATTAGCAATCAGAGAAATGTAAATCAAAATTACCCTGAGATCTCACCTAAATCAAACTATAATGTCAGTCATTCAAAACACAAACAACAACGAATGCTGGCAAGGATGTGGAGAAGTGGGAACTCTAAAACATTGTTGGTGGGATTAAAAATTAGTGCAACCACTTTGGAAAACAGTATGGAGAATCCTCAGAAGAATGGGAAAAAATTTACCATTTGATCCAGCAATACCTCTTCTGGGTATTTACCCATAAGAAACTCAAACTACCAAATGAATGCATGTGTATCTATGTTCATAGCTGCACAATTCACCATGGCCAAACTACTGAACCAGCCAAATGTATTACAAAACTGTGAAATATGTACACAATGGAATTTTACTCAGCTGTAAAAAAGAAACCCAATTGCATTCTTTACAGGGAAATGGACGAAACTGGAGGAAATTAAGCTAAGTGATATTAGTCAATCACAAAAAAATAAGAAATCAGGAGCTTTCTGTAATATGTGAAAGCTTAGGAGAATTATTAAAGAAATTCTAAAGGAAAAAAAAATAGAAACATTTTCAGGCTTAGAAGATGCCCAATGCATTCCAGTCAGTATTTAATATGCTGTATATTTTCAATCTTCTTGATTAAATAATTTTATCATCTTTATATGTTACAAGTGTGTATTCCCTTAATATGATCTATTAAATTAAAATGCTATTTTATTTTTTCTGATTCAAGTGCTATAATTGCTAAGTAGATAAGAAAGTGAAAATATTTACATGACCTACCTTTTTTGAGTATAAAAAAGAGGAAGAAGAAAGAAAGAAAAATGAATGGCATTAAAAGTTTCAAAACTGATACAACCAGAGAACAAAACAAAACTTACTTGATAAAAAGAGATTATTTTATTTATATTATTATTGTCATTCTTAATATGATTCATCTTTCCAGCACCTTTAGAATGGTTAAAAATGAACTCAAGAATAAGAATTATAGTCAAGTGTATGTTGAAGAGTAGGACTGATGGGAAATGTTTAGAAAATCTCAAGATGGTTGTTTTGATTTCATGTTTTGTGTCAATGCCTTTCAGAAGTGTTTAAACTTTCATTGGCAGTATGCTAAAAGTGAAATAAACTCCTTTGCTTAAACTATTCTGAAAAAAATTCTTTACTCAATTTGCTTCTCTAAAACTTGTATAAATCCTCTTATTAATGTGGGCTAAATTATTTTCATAATACATTTTGAAGAAAAATTATTGTCTAAAGAAATATTGTTTTCCCTTTGTCTTATTTTTCTCTTCTGACGGAATCTGAAACCAAATATATTGTTTCCTCAGAGGTCAGTGAGAGTGCTTTCTGAACCAAATAACAGTTTCTTGAACTAGGGGTAAGAAAGGCCAATACAGTGAAACAGTCTACTTTTAAAAAGGTAAAGTATATATTTTATATAATTGGATGATAGGCAAGTGGGGACAATAACACGTTTAAGTAGTAGAGAATGTGACTTAATTTTGTAAATATGAGCCTATGTTTCTAATATAGACTTTACTATTTTAGAGGATAGGTTATCATACTTTGGGGACTCATTGACAATATGACCAAGTAACAATTATAATATTTTTGAGACTAGAGAACACTCAACAAAAAGGGAATGCTGTGAGGATAGAACTATATAATGCATTATGGGATAGCTTCGTAAGTAATTGGCTTAAGGGGAGGAACATTTAAAGATATTCAGAT
The DNA here is from genome assembly GCF_963383645.1 of Muscardinus avellanarius. Classification (NCBI taxonomy): domain Eukaryota; kingdom Metazoa; phylum Chordata; class Mammalia; order Rodentia; family Gliridae; genus Muscardinus; species Muscardinus avellanarius. Next base: position 116,537,764 of record NC_137791.1, on the reverse strand, counting down.
AGGTTTTTAAGTTTGAATCTAAATATGTGCCTAGGGTTTTACTCTATATAATTAATCAACATCTTTAGAAAAACTAGTAGTAAACACTAACATACCTACTTTCAATTGTTTAATGCTTGACTTTCATTAGAATGCAAGTTAATGAGAATGCAGATGCAAAATGATAAATTTTATGTTATATTCTCAGTACCTCACACATATTTCTGAACAAAAATATTGGATAAATAAACAAATCTCAATTACCCAATATTTATTAGAACAACTTTTGATTAAAAACTCTAACAAAAATATACAATTGGATAGTTATAATTTTTTTCATTCATTTGCAAGCCATTCATATGTAATTTTGTATATTATGTGTAAATCAGAAACTAAATCTAAAAATTATAAAAATGCTTAGTTGTCTTCCTATATACATATAAGGACAAACAACTCATAAAATAATTCTGTTATAATTACCCCAAGAAGCCACTTTTTCTGGTTAAATGGTGAAATAAAACAAATTGAATGACAAATTTAATAATAGAAGATAAAATTTAAGTACTTGATATGTCTCTGGCTTTAATTTAGAATTATATATATATATATCACCTTAATACAATATTAATACAACTATAATAGTTTGGTAATATAGTACTTTCTGTGAGATAAATGAGTAAGATACAGAAAATTTAGTAATATTAACTATAGTCACTATATACTTAGTGACTAACTTGTAGCACTTGAACACCTAGCTATGGATTCCAAAGTTAATAGTTTGCTTTACTGTATTGTTTTCTAACTAATGATGATGATGATGATGATAAGAATAGTGATAAGTAGGTAAGATTTATTATTTTCTGTGTGAGAAAACTTGCAAAATGCTAAATGTTTTTATTATTTTTGTCTATTATATTTAAAACTCACAAACCTTTTAAAATATAATTACTCTTGTCTTCCTTACTTTACTAAGGAAGAAATTAAATTGCAATATGCTCATATTTGCACATCTGGTAAGTATCAAAACCCAAAAGTTTAATTTGGCTTAATGCCAAAATAACTTTTATGTGAGCACACATTTATATGTGTGCTTGGGAAAATGAAAAGATTTCTTAAAACTGCAGAAAAAGGTTACATCTGATCCTAAAATCCAGTGCTGCATCAAATGAGGCTACTGTAGTAAGTGCATTGTTTGATATGAACACCCAAATCATGACCTGTTAAAATAGAATGAAGGCAGTACATTATGAGAAGGAGGATTTAATATTCCTGTTTCTGGTATGTCTTAGACTTTCAAACCCACAGATATTCACCCGTCTCTGCAATTGCACATATGCCCAAACACACACACACACACACACACACACACACACACACACTGAAACATTTAAACACACTAAAAACATACTGGTGATTGGATTTCTAGTTTGGTAATATAAATGCAAAACAATTTAGTTTCATATTTCTACTAAATAGAAAGGTGTACCAATCCCTTATTTTACCAGTTAAAGAAGTAAAAATATATTTTAATTAGGTTTTAATAACATAAAAATCTCAGTGAGTAAAACAGGTTAAAAAGTGAAGGGACAGAACATAAAACTAAATTTATTATTATAAAAGAACTTAAAATACTTATTACTTCTGATACTTTAATCATTTCATGATATCTTCACTTTGTTATAAGTTAGTCTGTTCCATTTTGAGAAGCTTGGAGCTATTGTAATTGTCTTCCCTAAGATGCATTTAAATGCTGATTCTTAGAGCATCCTGCCTTTTATGTAATTTTCCCCTTCGAGGTAATATAGATTAAGATTATTCTCTCTTCTTTAACTACCATCCTGAAGCTGAGATTTTCTTCTTGAGCTGAAAATCTAATCTTTCTCTCATGAATGTATCTTTTTCTCACTGCCTGAGTTTCTATGACTTTACTCTCTTTCTGTTCTAGTATTTTAATTCTATATTGCAGTTATACTTTAATTATTTGAAAATTATATCAGGTGCATAATACATTAAGTATAAAACTACTGATGAACAAGAAATATAAAACAAAACTAGATTAAGAGGATGGATGCTTGTATTATGCCAAAAAAGCTATCTCCAAAGAGACACATGAGAATATATAAAAATGCCTATGATTCATTGAAGTTCCTCTTTTACGAAGAGTCTCTTTTGCTTTTTCTTAAACCTTGGGTGGCTTTGTGACTTGCCTGAGTGCCAACTGAGATATTGTATGAGTTCCAAACTAAAGTCTCAGTAGACTTTTAAAAAATATATTTTATATGTGGTTTGTAATTATACATCATAAAGAGACTTACAGTGATCAAAACATAGATACGCACTTGGTGTCATGACATCTGGATCCTCCCTCCCCATACATGTTAGTAAGATTGGTAATGATATCTTCATATATAGACATAACAATATGTGAATTGTTTCTTTCATCAGTTCTCCTTTTATCCTCTCCTCACCTCCCTGCCAATCTCCTCCAACTATTCTATTGGTCTTTCTCCATACTTATCTGCAGTCCCTTGTTCCCTATTTTCTTACTAGCTCTCACAAATTCACACGAGTTTTACTCAGCTATAAAGAACAAAATTATGTCAGTAGGTTTTTTGTGTGGTATTATTTTTTTGGGGGGTGCGGGGGGATTCCTGTCTAGAGTGTGGCTGAGCTGGAGAGACGTGAACTGAGTTGTGGTATGGGGGACTCACCAATTAAGACAAGAAGCTTGCTTTCTCTAAATTAATAAAGTCTGGGAACCCTTCCTGTGTGAGGGAAGGGTGCTAGAACCATCCAGAGCAGTGGTAGTGGCTTCAAGAACAATTAGAACATTGAGTCAATATGTAGGAGCAATGAAAGCACCCAGGGGAGTGTCGAGTAATTATTTTTATGAAAAGCATGTTAAGTCAATACATTTGAGAATCTATGTCAGATTTATTGCAAGGGTATGAGCAAGAGACTAACCTAGAAAAAGCACAATTTTCATCTTCCCCTAAAGTAATGATGGACATTTGGAAAGTCAGGTGAATCTATACAGATATTAGACATCATCCCATTTTCTTATATCCTTTGAACAAAAGTTATTTGTAGAATTATAGACCAGAATCCTGGAGGAAGAAGTAAAAGGGCTAAAGTACCAGGAACAAAATTTACTGAGTACAGAATGGGAATAAAAGATAGGAATAAAAAACATGTCTTTCAAGTGTCCTCTTCTGTCCCTTGGTAACAAGGAGATCTCTAAATAGAGACACCTGGGCTAACAATGCAGTCTTGTGTCAGAGCAAGGACATCCCCAAAAGCAGTCTCAGTGACTCATGACCTGGTTGTGAACCAAGTATGGTGCACAGATAGCAGTTTCCCCCACAAGAGCTTCCAAATAAAGTATTTTTAATTACCTATAATGGTATCTAAGCTGTCATTCTCTCTTCTCTCTCTCTCTCTCTCTCTCTCTCTCTCTCTCTCTCTCTCTCTCTCTCTCTCTCTCTCTCTCTCTCTCTCTGTCTCTCTCTCATTTTAGCCTCAAGCTAGACTTCTTAGTCTGCTGTATTGATGACACATAAAGTTCAAGACAGCCAAGGAAAAGAAGAAAGATTATGCTGATGATGAAAAGATACACACCTACTGAACTAAATGCACACTACACTAAGGAGGCAGAAATAAGCTGAATCTGGTCCAGATGGGAAGAACTTTCTGGATCACCCTATCTCATACTGTCATCTCATAAAATGATACATTAAATAAGTATTTGTCATAGTTCACTCAGTTTTGCTTAGATTATCTTTCTTACACATCTGCACAGTTAAGTGCCACAAGCTTTAACCAAATCTCTTTAAATATAATGCATTATTATACTTGAAACCATCTAAATTCACTGTCACCCAGACTCTGTTATCTCAATGTTTTATTTCCAAAGCAATTTTGAAACCAGTACTATATCAATCTCCTGTGTTTTTTGGATTTTTATGATTGTTGCTCTCCTCAGGATCACTCTGTACACTTTTAATGTTCCTGTCTCTGTCTCATATTTGATATTTGCCACCTTTCACACCATTTGAATGCTTTTTTTTCTCCATGCCCTTGAGAGGATAAAAAACTAAAAAAACAAATATTATACAATGTATATTTTCAAAGTTAGAGTAGATTTGTTCAATTTTTCATAAACATAAATATTTTACACAGTTATATATCAAAGGTAAAGTGATAGCAAAACATCAATTCATTGTTGGCTGGGAAAAAATGAAGTTTTTTTTCTTAGAATGAGGAAAATTAGGTACAAAAAAGAATGAGAAATGATAAATCCCAAGGCAAATGTGTGACTTAAACACAGGCCTTATGAACATGAAATGTCAACACTCTTTCAGAACTTTTGATTTTGATGGGAGTACATGTTCAATGATAAATTCTCTGTGGGGTCTGGGAAAGAAATGATAGGAATGAGATTAAATTGAGTAGAAATTAAAGTTCAAGCATGATATTATTAATTGCCTATGGTTTTGAATTTATTTACCAGTTTGCAAACTTGGGGAAGTTAATGCATTATGAAAAAATTTACTATGATCTGGCTTCATGTTTTTAATATTCATTTTAAGTATAATTATGAGTTAGTTGTTTATCCTCTTGTATTCTGGTTAGTTTAATGTACAAATTGAAAGTGATTTCAGTGCAGTTTCACAGGGTTCTTGTGATTATATATGATCATATATTTAGGAGAGAAGAATGCAAGGGCTTACTAATCTTTCCACTGTTTTTACTCACTCCATTTTGAGGATAAGGACTTCCTTACTTTAGTTTTTAATCCACAGAACCCCTGACAAATCTTACATGTTCAATAGATACTTCTGGAAGGAATTAAAATTATAAAAAGGTGTAGGAAGGAAAAGGAGAAAAATAATGAATCAAAATGAAAAGAAAAGGGACAGATAAAGTGAAGAGAAAAAAAATTGTGATTCTAAGATATATTTATGAGACACATCAACGTAATTTCATTAAAAGTATTTTATTAGTTTATACAACTAAAATATGCTCCATGGTTTAGTAAAGTGCTTAAAGTGACAATAATGTTTCAAACTATGAATGAAGTAATTGAAGATAAAGATAAGATTAACCCCATATATTAATATACATAATTGCTATTCAATAAACATTTGACATTAGTAATGGGAGTAAAGGAATGCAGACACTATTTTAAAAATGATGATTAAACATAAAGTGAGACAAGACAACTTTAGTGGTATTATTTCAAAGCTCAGAACTTTTCTGAAATTTTATCATTTTAATTTATCTAATCTTCTTGCCAGTACAAGGATCGTATTTTTGCAGTTATCTTATTTTTTTTAATAAAGGGGAAAATTGTGAAGGTAGTTGATTCATTTTCTCAACTAACATACCTTATAAAACACTGAAATTCACAATCAGATCCAGAATGTTTTCTTAAACTTGAGCTATAGTATTTCATTTGTTATATAATAGATACACTAATATTATCTTAAGTAATGAAGTGAAAATAGGGTAACATTTTAGGTTAGGTTATATGTTCAGAAAACAAAGGTCAGAAAATGCAGTGGATAAATTATGTGTAACCATGTTAAAAAAAAATTAGATATCCTTAACCTGTGTGATTCCCAGGAGTAAGATAAGAACAATTACCGGAAGATGGAAAGAAATAAAATCACACTTAAAGAACTTTATACCATAAGAACTATACACAGAATATTGAGTTCTTTCAGAAGCATGAGCCACTTCTATTTTAAGATTTTAAGTGATTTGGAGGATCTCTTATTATGATAAGGAGAATATGAACAGCAATTGGGCTTAGAAACTACATTTTAGTCGCTATCAATATTTCTTCCTGAAGTCAGAAGATTCTATAACTATGAATACTGGTATATTAGCTAATGTTTCATATTTTACTGATATTTAAAAATACTTATTTTCCAGAAAAAAAGTAGCATTTGAGTTGGTAGCATAATGGGAGGTAATTAAACACTGCATTTTTGTCAAATGCTAAGTACCAAAAATATTGTGTTGATGTATTATGCTTTTTAGTCAATAACAAAAACCATAGAAATGATTCTACCTTAGGAAAAATAGAGTTCTTGAAAAAGGATGAAAAATAACATATATGTGAGAAAAAAAGCAAGCTGAAGGAAAACATGAGGGGAGGATTAAATATTAAAATAAAACAATAACTGACAATCTACAAAATAATTCTTCATTCTTCCTACTTAACTCCTTCCCTTAGTTAAAGCTAATTCAGCTTGTAAATTAGATTAAAAATAATGATTCAGTGTCTGAAAGATTTGTAAACACAAGACAAGAAATAAATTAGATGCAAATTATTAGATATTCAAGTAGCAGATACCAAGAGAAGAATAAATATTACAAGAAAACAAAAGAGCAGGCATTGCAATCATGTGAAAGTGATCTAGAACAAGTAACACGTATCTATTAACTCAAAGAATTACTGTCAATTTCCTAGAAACGTAGGTCAAAAGTCCCGACAAGGCTAAACTATGGTGCTTGTATTTGGGGTCTAAGATGGCTGTAGTGGCTCTGAAGTTCAGCAGGTTGTTGCTATCAACACCTGAGAGTTTGGGAGTAAAAGGTTAATCAAGATATATTTCATTATTCACCCAGTTCAATATTCTTAGATCTTGCCAAGAAAACCTGCTCAGCTGATCAAGGTGTACTTGTGATCATTGCCACTGTCCTTAGTACGGTAGCCGGTCACAAGACCCAAGTCTTAACAGATGTGTGTCTTGCAGAAGTGCCAAAGGGAGCCAAGCACATGCATGAGGACAAAGAGTGCTGCCCACCACCTGGCTGGCAAGTGGATACTTGACTTGGCCATTATATACCCCTTATTTTAAAATCTCCATTATACTAACCCCCAATTTCAAAATCCCACCATTGTTGTGATTAAAAATTTGAAGATTCCTTCTAATGTTGGAATAAGAAGGAATTATTGTTGATGAACCCAAACCTCTGAAATAGATGCTGTGTATCTGGCCTCAATGGTCTTAGTGGACTTTTCCTCTTTAACTATGAAAATTTAAAATTTCCTGCCCAGACACCAAGAAAGGGAGCAATATGTGAACATGAAAAATGCACATAGAAAGAATTGTACTTGTCATACTTATTGACTACATTTGTATTTAATTAATTTCTAGCACAGGGAAGCACAAAGCTACTCTATGGCTTTTCTTGTGAACAGACAAAAATACTACATGGTGGTTTGGGGTTAAGGATTATAATTCGAGAAAGATCCAACATAATTTCGAAATCTTGTAACTTCCCATTGCATCGATATATTTTTTTACATAAGAAGATAACAGCATATTTCAAATAATCTAGTCAAGAAGACTCTATATTATAGAGCTTACAATTAGCTGTGGGATTTAGAACATAGTGGCTTAGAATGAGATGAAGCAGAGGAATTTAAGGGACTTTAGCTTAAATACATGCTCAGTAATTTCATATCACTTGAGTTGCATTTTAGAGAAGGAATATTTTTGTGGGTACAGATTGAAAAAGCCATGATCAAAGATCAAATATTCCAGGGAAACAAATTTTGACTTAATAAAAGGAAGCAGTAAGCATTAGAAGTCACTGGGAAGAGGCACCATCAGAGGGATGCTAGCTAAATGTTACTGACAACTTGTTAAATGCAATTATACTTCTGTGGGTTGTAGATTGAACCAGTTTTCACTACATATTGCTTAAATTCAAGTTTGTGCTATTTTCTGAAGGATCTTCCATAAAAATGGGACTTGAATTAGAACAGCCAGCTGTATTTAAAGTACAACTACTAGGAAGTGAAGCCCATAGAGAAAACCATTTAGTTTGCCCTGAAGCTAAAGGAAAAGTAACAGCAAAACATAATTCAAAGATGGCCATGTTAGAAAACCAAACTCTCTGAACTCACAAGACTTCTATTTTATTTTCCAAAATAAAATAAGGGACTAAAATGTGACTCTGTCTACCTAACAAAGCTGATAAAGATTATAAAATGTTTTTGACAATTAAGTAAAAAAATTAGAATTGATTCAATTTATACTAAAAGAAACATAAAGATAAGTACAAGAGAAACAAAATCACAGAGTTTTTGCAGAGGGAGAATAAAAGCTCAAACTTTTTTCAATGACTTTTTAAGTGTGGATGCTAAATTAGAAGTTTGAAGGCTTTGAGTTATCAGAAAGAAATTAGAATGTATTGTGCAGATAAAGAAACATCATGGAGATTACTGTATATCAAGCTTGGTAATTTATCAAATATTGAGCTAAGTGCCCAGGATAACTTGCTTCCTGCCATCATGGCAATGCCAGGTAAAAATAACTGTTCAGTGACCAGAAGGATTCATTATAGTATCAGAGGAAATTGACTCAAAATGTATCACAAATCTACAGATTACATATGTGCAAATTAATTTAATCATCCTAACTTTCATTTCTTACTTTGGAAAATGCTTATGCTCATATCTGACTATAATGATTTGTACATTCTAAATGAGATAACTCAAATAATCATGCAGTACTTATTGATACCTTCACTATTAGTAATGCAGCCACTCTAAGATATTAGATATTTATCAAGTAAATCAGTATTGACTATAACAATTTTCCTCATGGTTTCATTTAAATGACTATCTTTTAATAAACATTTTTTTTTTGCATGTCTGGATGTGGAACCCAGGGGCATTCGACCTCCAAGCTACACCTCCTGCCCTATTTTTTATTCTTTATTTTGAAACCAGGTCTCACTGAGTTGCAAAGGGCCTTGCTAAGTAGCTGAGGCTGTCCACGAACCTCGATCCTCAGGTCTCAGCCTCCCGAATGCTGGGATTACAAGCGTGCGCCACCACACCCGGCTATATAAACATCTTAAAACAATAATATCAATGTTTCAATTATAATAATAGTAAAATAGTAACACATAAATAAAATTTGATATTGAAATTTTGCACCTCTCTCTCTCTCTCAAGTCATTTTAGTCTTTTTCATAATCCCATTCCAAATGTATAGTCAGTAAGAATTTTCCATTTCATCTTACAGTATTGTGGTGTTCTGTGACAGTAAATGAGTATTATTTAAGGCTCTTGTTTACATTTTGGAATACTCTTTAATCAAATATGTTTAAGATAATACTATCTCCAAAAGTCCAATGAATTACAACAATATTCAATTACTTTTCATCTCCATGCCAGAATTTCTCCAATTCTGCTACAGACGCTCTGCTGCAGGTGGCAGGTTTGGCTCAAGTCCGTTCCCCATGTTCTCATTTATCCACCCAAACAGATAAGTCCACTACTGCGTGGCATGTCATTTGCTTTCTGTGAATAGATGTGTGGCCAAGAGGCTAAACTATATCCAGTAAAAGCCCACAATTGAAATAATTGAAACGTGTCATGTTCTCTCACATTCGACTTCCCAAAACCAAGTCACCAACCAAGATGTCCAACAACAGATGAATGGATTACCAAACTAAGAGATATGTACACAATGGAATTTCACTCAGCCATAAATAAGAAAAAATATGCAGGGAAATGAATGGAACTGGAGAATATTATGCTAAGTAAGTTTAGCCAGTCACAAAAAGTGAAAAGTTGGATGTTCTCCCTCAATATGAGGAAGCAATGGGAAAAAACGGGATATAGGAGGGTCTCTAGACAAAAAAATGAGAAAACTTAGATGGGTAAAGAAGGCCACATAACTGAGGGGTATGAGAAGGGGAAAAAGGAAAGCACCCTAATGTGAATTATGTACATTCACAAACATATCAAAGTTGGATACTAAGCTAAATGAAAGAAGGAATGGGGAAGGAATGGAGTAGAAATTAGGAAAGGGATAAAGTGTGATGTGTGCATGTATGCCTCTATCATTCTGTACCTAATAATGATGTATGATTGCAATGCACCAATAAATTTTTTAAAAAGTCATGAAGCCAAATAAAATGTTCATTGAAGGTAAAAGCATTTTCCACAAATGTGGCTCAGGAACATGTAAAAATTTGCTTCCCCTAGTTAAATCAATCAGAGTCATTTTGTGGGATCTCTATGCTATTCTAATACTATAATGTTTCACATCCTTGGAAAAGATGATTTTAAAACAAAGTCAAATAGATTCTTGATATCAAGGCTTATTTAATTTCCCTTACATCATGTATGATATTATTTGGTGAAATGTGGTTCAGAACATGTTAACTCATTTAGATTTTACCTAAAGTGATTACTTGATGTTCTTAATTATGTTTAAGAAAAGTGCATTTGCTTTTCATGTATTACATATATATATATAACATGTGTACATGTATGTATGCTATATTTCTATTTATACTGATTACATTCTAAGGAAATGCATTATTTCTTAATTATTTTCTAAATTAGAACTCACACTTGCACTCTAAAGATAATTAATACAAATTATTTTAGCAGGGTTAAACTTTGTCTAAGAATTGAATATTAAGCTTGAATTCCTAATGGATTACTAAATGAATTTAATTTTCTTTGGCATCTTTATAATCAATGAGCAACAGAGACTTGTGGATCTTTGGAATTAGGGAACAAGGATATATATTCTGACTTTTAATTATTTATTGCCACATTATGGGAAAATAATTTATCTTTATTTCTTCTTAGAAATATATGAATGTCCTTATCTAAAAATGTCTAGTTAAGACATATTTATTTATTATATTAAGTTTTGGATGTTTCAATCATTAATTTTAATCATATTGTGCACAATTTTATCTGTACTTTGCTCATAATCAAGTAATTAAAAACTTTATAGTATTTTGAGTCAATAAAAATAATACAAATTTAATTATTTCCAATGATTTGAGAATTAAGGTCAATGCCTTATTTGAAATAAAAATATTAATGGTTTTACTATAGTTGTAATAGGGATATTACCAAGTTGCATTTCAGAGTAATTAAATAATGAAAATTGGAGGATGGGGTAGAGGGAAGGGACAAAAGAGACAGAGAGGGAGAGATTGAGAAAAAGGGAGAGAGAGAAGCGAGAAAGAGAAAGAGAGAGTGAGAGAGAGAGGAGAGAGAGAGTTAGAAAATGAATATTAAAAACATATCGATAGCAAGTTTGTCTCAGTTCTAGGGCGAGTTTTAATGATGCTTAGAATTTCCTCTAATTTTTCATTTATTTTACTAGATGAATTTAAGGAAGGTTTTGGAAGATTATCTTGGGATCCATGTACGTAACATGAGGTTCTCAGGAATAATATTGTATTTAGTATAACTAAATTAATTTTTATTTATTTTATTATTTTTTGTGAAACTGGGGTTCCTGGAAGCCCTTCTACTTCCAGGCTACACTCCCAGACCTATTTTATACTTTTTGTAAAATTTGGAAACAAGGTCTCTTAAGCCAGCGTGGCTGGCTTCGAACCTGAGCGATCCTCCTGTCTCCGCCTCCCAAGCGTGGGAATTACAAGCTTGAGCCACCATGCCCAGCTAATGTTTTTATTTCTTTAAATCTTTATATATTTTCATTTGTATCTAATCCATTTATATATTTAAACTCAAAGAATACTTAAGTGCTTAGTGATAGTATAATATCACTTATAAGAAGAACAATATGTATTTTGTTTAGTATTATAGACTGAATGTGTGTGTCTTCCCAAATTTAACATGTTGAGATCTAATTCCCAAGGCGATGGTATTTAAAAGTGGATATTTTAGAAAGTTGCTCAAGAATAAAATTAGGAGCTTTTTAAGAGAGCTATTTTGTTCCTTTAACCAAGCAAGGATACAAGAGGTGATCACAAAGAAATAATTTTCTTCAATTGTTTTTCTTCTTGAATTTTGGTTCATTGAAAATATTATTTCATAATTCTTCACAAACAGGAATATTCCTGAGTACTACATTTTTTATTTCCCATCTCTCATTAAGTTGTCTTCAGACTTAAAGTTTTACTAAAATAATATCTGAATCTGTTTCTTCACATGTTCAGAAGACATGTTTATCACATCCTGTTCAAATGTTAGAGAAAATAAAGGAAACTTTAAGATCGAAGATTGTCATATAAGTTATGTTCAGAAAACCATCTCCCAATTACTAGACATTCCTTAAGATATAAAATTAATCATTACTCTCACTTTTTACTAAGTATAAAACATGTCCAAGGTTATCCCAGGTGTATAGTAAAAGTAACATTATCTGACGCACTTGTCTGGCTTTATTCTGAGTATTAGCTGTGTGCAGTAAGCCACTTATGTTAACTGAAGGATAAGTGCTTCTAAATGAGAATGGAGTAAATGAGACAACAGGGAATTAAAAAAATTATATCATGATGACATTTAAAAGATTAAGTAACTTATGGGAGTTAGGGTGATAAGTAAATCTACTAGTTAATTTCTAGGTAGGTCATGTGTAAAAGCACTAGAGAGAAAGATATCTCCAGGAGATGACAGTAAAAAGAGAAGAGAAAAAACATTTTCATAATTATATAATTTCCAGGTCCTGTTCCATTTTATCTGGTATGCCACTTGTATAGTGGGATATTGAACATTAAATACTCATGTTGATATGAAATAATTTGTTTGCATATATGCAAAGCTTTACATAGAAGAAACAGGTGAACTTTGATAGGTTGAACCTCAGGCATGTTCCCATCCTTGCTCTGAGATTTCCTCTTTATTCTACAAGTATGTTTTTTTCAGAGTTATCTACTTTACTGGTCTCCACTGTTTTGCTTCCTTCATTTCATTCATTTTTAATTTCAACTACATATTATTACATTGACATATATAATATTAATTATTCTCAATTATCTCAAGTACCATTATTACTGAAGAGAACGTGTTGGATCTATGATTTTCTTCTCAATATATAGAACAAGATTGGGAACCCAGTAGTCACCAAATAATAACATGTGGAACTAAAAAAAGCATATCATTAAAATTTCGAATATCTGCCGGGCGTGATGGCGCACGCTTGTAATCACCGCGCTTGGGAGGCGGAGACAGGAGGATCGCGCAGGTTCGAGGCCAGCCGCGCTGGCATAAGAGACCCTGTTTCAAAATATAAAATAGGTCTGGGAGCGTAGCCCGGAGGTAGAAGGGCTTTCAGGAACCCCAGTACCACCAAAATTTTTTTTGAATATTTTTAGGCATTATTAAATCATTTATTTGTTAAATATTTATTGAACACCTAATAGGCACTTGAAATAGACTAGTAAAAAAATCCATGCCTTACTGAACTTGATAATAAAAAATAAATAACTTTATAGTATCTTAGAAAGAGCTTAGCAATCATGGGAAAAATAAAAGAAAGTAGATTAGAGTAACGGGAATTAAAAATATTTGGGTCAGGGTTCAGGGAAGGTTATAGTATCAAGAGAGAAAAATGCTAGGCTTATGCCTTAGCTTTACTATTCACTAGCGACATGATCTCATTTTCTAAGGAACCTCTGCAAAATTAGATATTTGAGAGAGATTTATTCTGGAGTGCTTATAATATTCTATGACTTTGTCAATGCTAAACAGCTCTTACAAAAGGGATGAATCAGTGATATTGTGGCATGTTACAATCTAGAAATACAAAGGGAGCCTCAGATTACTACAAAGGTATTCCAGATCTGACAATGTATGAACAGACAACTTTTGTTATTGTTTGACTTTCAGTACAAATTTAAACCCTGACTCTAAATCACCGCATTTGAAAAGTTAACTGTCATAGAATTTCTGCAGCTATTAAAAATAGTATGATGAAAAAATAAAATACAATAGTAAATAAAACCAAAATCACATCAGAAAATAAATAAAATACTATTTTAAAATGTTATGTCATTCCATGATATATTTATGATGTTATATAATGCCAGGTTTGCTTGCTTTTCTGGAATACAAAGCTGGAGTATAAACACTGTTAGATATTCATATTTGTGTTTAATATGCTGGATGCACTAGCTGTCTATAATTTTCCAGGTGGTTCTTCAAACTGCAGCTTAACTACTTAAGAATTTCAGAAATGAAAAATAGCTCTTTGAAGTTGACTTTTGTGTGTGCTTCAGAGAAACACAAGATGGGACATAAATAAAAACAACTCACAGAGACAAGGTTTAAGATCTGACATTTCTAAGAAGCAGGTTTCTTCTGTCCTCAGGGAGATAAACAAAACTATTGAAAACCCCATTACGTATATTTATAGTCCAAGTTTAATGTCCAGGATGTAAACTAAGATACCTGACTACCAGCCAGCCACCAACTTTGGAATGGAAACAGCTTCTTAAAGTAAATGTGTTTCATCCTTTTCTCATCCACATCCCAAGACATAGCAGCTTTATCCTTATAATGTGTAGGGGAATATTTTTCTAGATTACTTTCCATGGGAAATTTTATGTTTGTGTGTGAAACATAGTCTGGAGGAAATTCGCTTCCTGTTTGTCTTTATATTTCTTCTTGTATGTAGAGAGGCTAAACAATACAGTTCAGAACTTTGCATGCCTCCTCAAATGGAAAAGACATATGTGACTCAGTAACTGAGAAGAAAATATAACAGTGAGAAGAAAATATAACTGTCCTAGGAAGAGCCATTGTAACTACTGG